>NC_056743.1:1914470947-1914575947 GCF_019279795.1 Protopterus annectens | reverse complement strand
TCACAGTGAATAGAATTCTGTACCATATAATAACCAACCACTGTACCCTATGTGTCATCTGCAGCCCTTGAGGCATATCTAAACAAACTGATATCTGTCCTTATCAAGACTAACACTATTTTCTTTGGAGACTTCAACAATCCCTCAATTAACTGGGAAACCTAAATCACCTTGAATTAATATACAGAAAGATTCCTGCAGTTCAGTAATGCCAGTTTCCTAGACCAACTGGTTCAAATCCTATCTAGGGCTTCAGAAATCTTGGACCTGGTTCTCACCAATATTGCCTCCCTATGGTCAGCACTTACAGTTACTACCTCACTGGTCAAATGTGACCACCATTTGCTAACACTCCCTGAGCACCATTTGCTAACACTCCCTGAGCACCATTTAGTAACACTCCCTGAGCACGATTTGGTAGCACTCTCTAAGCACCATTTGGTAACACTCTCTGAACACCATTTAGTAACACTCCCTGGGCACCATTTGATAACACTCCCTGAACACCATTTGATAACACTCCCTGAGCACCATTTGGTAACACTCCATGAGCACCATTTAGTAACTCTCCCTGAGCACCATTTAGTAACACTCCCTGAGCACCATTTGGTAACACTCCCTGAGCACAGTTTAGTAACACTCCCCAAGCACCATTTAGAAACACCCCCAAGCATCATTTGGTAACACTCCCTGAGCACCATTTGGTAACACTCCCTAAGCACCATTTAGTAACACTCCCTGAGCACCATTTGGTAACACTCACTATGAAGGTAAAAACCTGATTTACCACAAAACCCTTCTGGCTTTAAAGACTGCTCTAAGGCAAACCTAATCCAGATAACTGATGACCTGATGAAATTTAAGCACTGTTCTCACCTCAGTGATTCACTTTGCATGCTGCCACATTTGATAATTTCTGTCCCCACCTCAAAGCATGCCTTGAGGCATGTGTCCCCATAAGATATAAATGCAATGACAAATTTACAAATAAACCCATATGGTAGAACTCTAGTATAAACATGAGTAGAAATAAAAGTGAAGTTTTTTTTTTTCACTCTGCTGAAGCAGCTTCCAAATGTCCCTCAGTTCAGCTCTGCTATTATTGGTTAATTATCCTCTAAGATTTAATTTCCTTTCTTAATATTGGAGAAGACCTGCCCATAACTAAGTTCAAAGTCCTCTGGTTTTAAAAAGAGAGAAGATTGCTATTGCTTAGCTATGACTGAGTGGAAGAAATCCCTGAACAGTTTTGGTATATCTGTGGTGTGGCCATTCATATTCCCAGTTGTCATACGGCCAGTAGTGGTATTGAAGGTCACTCTGACTACTTCATTCCTTACTGGATCATTTTGTTACATTTCCACCTTCATGAAGCTTTGACAAAAACTGCAACTCTTCCCTTGACTTTGCTGTTTATACTAGGTACACAATCCTCATCATATAATTGCATGACAATTCAGTTATGCCTCTTAAATATTTTAAATCTTTGCACACATATAAACATCTGACTTCATTTTTATAAAACAAAGTTGTAATGCTTTCCGGCTGCCGTGGAATTAAATCCTGTAATATTCACATGAAAACTTAAAAGGTTAATTAACAAATGTAAAACAAATAAGCTGTATATGTGCAAGCCATGTTTGTTTAGCAATCTAAGCCTGCAAACACAGTATGGTCAAGTGATAGCTGACAGTGTGAGTGTCCACAATGAAGTTTCAATTCTAACGCAAAAATCTCTCTCACTGAGGCTCTCGGCCTGCATTGTACTTAATCTGTAGCCCCCAATAATGATCTATGTTTCTCCAGTGTTTAAGGCTTGGTACTTTATTTCTTTTGACACATTCAACATACTTTTCATGGCCTCTAGTGGAGGGGGGACATGCAGATTCACTTGCGGACATAAGATTCATCTGCTTCTCACACATATGCCTTCAGTTTGTTCATGTACCTGTAACAGATTATATTTGTTCTGTGTCCTTAAAATTATCTGGAGGACAACTGCACAGATGTTTTCCTTGTCCTCTCTTCTCTGCTGGATACTCATCTTTCATGCAAATAGTCCTTTCCCAGACTTGAACATGATCAGCTGAGAAAGAGAGAGAGAGAGAGAGACAGATGAATCCTCATATATTTATCAAGATCAATCACGTTCTAGTATTAGGTCGTACTTCCTCAACAGAAGATTGACAAATTCCAGTAATAACGGCCACACAGGTACAAAACGCACTCTCTAAAGCCAAGAATACAGCATCCATGGGACCAGATGACATCCCGGGCTGTGTACTACATGAACTACAATATGAATTGGCACCTCACCTAAGTGTCATGTTTAATCATAGACTCACCTCAGGTTTCGTGCCCACTGAGTGGCGCAGAGCTACAGTTATCCCAATCCACAAGGGGGATCCACCTTGGATCCCAGAAACTACCGTCCCATCAGTCTGACAAGCCTTATCTGCAAGGCCATGGAGCGTATTATCATGGAACTTATAAACAAAGACATTGGCAACCTTCAAACACTGGACCCCACCCAGTTTGGGTTTGTGAAGGGCCGATCTTGTCTCCTGAACCTGATTGACTTCTTTAAATCAGTCTCCAGAGCCATGGACAAGGGTAAGGTGGTCCACACAGCCTATCTAGACCTTGCCAAGGCCTTTGACACCATCCCCCACTCTGGAATCATAGTTAAACTTACTAAGTTGGGTATTAATCCCTATGTCACCCAATGGGTTGCTAAATGGCTTACTGATAGAACCCACATTGTAAAAGTAGCTGACTCCAAATCCAGCTCCAGACAAGTGACAAGTGGAGTACCTCAGGGTTCAGTCCTGGGGCCGCTCTTGTTTGGCATCTACTTCTCTGAAGTACAGGTCAACACTAAGGGACTCTGGCTAACAAAGTTTGCAGATGACTGCAAACTGGGAGCCATTATTGAATCCCCAAATGATGTGGATACTCTACAAAAGGGCCTTACAGAAACAGATGCTTGGTGCCAGAGCCATGGGATCAAGCTCAATGCCAAGAAATGTATTGTTATCCTCTTTGGGAAAAAACATGTATCCATGAATTACCATATAGGTGGCAGTACACTAAACACAGAAAGTGTGATAAGAGACTTAGGGACACAGGTGGACAGTGGTCTCACCTTCGATAATCACATCGCCACAACAGTCAGGAAATCCTTCTATGTGGCACACCTCATCACGAAGGGCTTTTCATCCAAAAAAAAGAAGGTCATTGTCCCACTGTACTCATCCCTCATTAGACCGATTATAGAATACAACGCCCCATTTGGTATGTACCTCTCAAGACATCTGCAACAACTGGAAAGGCCTCAGAAATACCTCACTAAAAGAATCACAGGCCTAAAGCAGATGCCCTATGCTGACCACCTTAAAAAAACTCCAGCTATACTCTGTCGCATATCATCTACTCCGAGGTGATCTCTGCTTAACATACAAGGCCATGTCAAACCCAGAGCTGTTGGACATGCTACAGTTAAAGAAATCCCAATTCCACAGAGCCACACGCTCCAGGGATCTAAACCTTGTCATCACAATAAACAAAACATGCTGGAGGGATAGGTTCCTGACCCAGAGACTCCCCAGACACTGGAATAGATTGCCCATACATGTCAAGCAGAGTGCCTCTTTAGACCTCTTCAAGAGGAACCTTGACGATTGGATGGGAGAAAGGAAATTCACCCCAGGGATCACGTCAGTCGCCCTGCTAGACAGGGGTCCAGGAAAGTAAATAATGTGGGAAGAAATAGCCAGGGAATTGTTATGGCTAGGCTTGTATAGGCCCTAGGGCTGATAGCCTAGTACCAACCTATGAACCTATGAACAGGGTCTAATTAAGCATCAATTTCTCAAATAACTTTGGAAGTTAAACCGTTCATCCAGACTGGAGAAGATGAGCCCCTTATTCTGATATTTTATATTGAGATTAGCAAGGTGCTAGACTAAAGCCGGGATGTCACTGTATTAACATAAAGTCTTTATAAGTACAAATGCTCTCCTTTTCCTCCCAGTATCAGGAGTGAAAACTTGGTAAAGCATCATCTGGTGATCACTAAATAAAAAGGAAGTGACATTCTTTTCTTAAATTCAAGATCCTGTTTTTGTCTGCAAAATCAAGGATCCTAAATATAACATGTCTGCTGGGGATTTAGTGGTCACGTGACCTGCACTCTCGACAATGAATGTCTGTTACTGAGTTTCTAGATTCATACTTAATGCCTAAAGGAGGCATTCTTCTAAGAAGCTGAACAGATCTCAGATTCAAAAAAAAAAAAAAAGAATCTAAGAAACTTTACTTCATTTAGGACCACACAAGTGCAGCCTAAATGAAATTACAAATGTCAGTTCACGAGAGAAATGGCAGTGCAAATAACATAGATACAGTGCTATCAAAGAATAACATAAGAAAGAAAATACACATGACATGCAGGAGGTAGTTCACGTTACATAAACACACTCAATACCTATCATCCAGTGATAAATAATAAATACCCACCACCAAACCCCTACACTGTTAATATAGAGAATAAATAGAGATTAGTGAATAGCAGCTGTTTAGTTACCATATTGCACTTGTTAACTTTAGATGTGACTCAGTATGGCCATTATATTGCACAATAGTAATACTGGCAGTTATTGCTCAGAGCAGGAGGAATAAATGAAAAGTGGCTTCAATGTATCAGGTATTATGGTTGGTATCTGAGTTAAGTCTCACAGCTGTAGGATACAAACTGTTCCTGAATCTGGAAGTCCTACGGCGGAAGCTGCTGTATGTCCTTCCCTTCGCAAGTTGTGAGAACCAGTTGTGGGCCAGATGGGTCAAATCAGCAAGTCCTGTTTCAGTTTATTAGGGCAGGTTATTTCTACAGGGCCTTTTCTTTGAAATTACAAGTTTATCAAATGGCCACCTTAGGTCCCTGTCCTACATTAAGGTCCTTTCAGTACATTTTTGCACCTGGAATGTTAGGAATCCCCACAGCTGACTCCAAAAAGGAGCCCCTGAGATTCAATCCTTCACAGCTTGTTTATGTAGGGAAGCTTCTGAATGGACATTAGAGGTTTCTTCATGTACATCACTGGTGATACCAGATTGCTCAACTTGATTGATAGATCATTTGGAGCCTGCATGGTGTTCAGCTCTTCAACCATGCAGTCAGCAATGCCTTCACATAGCTTATTTATGAAAAAAATGTGAGTTGTTTGAGTAAAGATAGTCAGGCAAACTGTACATGAACTTGAAAAACACCAGTTTAATAAATTCTGAAACTGGTTCTTGCAGTTTTGTGCTTTATTTAAAAATGCACTCATGGAGCTATTGGAGTATGCAGCTCACAGTATAACCACATCTCCACCCACCTATGGAACGTATGATTAATATTTAACACTCACTGCTATTGTATGGCCATTAGTTACAGCATTAGACAGAACCTGATTAACCACACAGTGGAAGTATTTGTGTTGTTCTCAGTTACGCAAATGTAGTTGCTAACTAAGTGCATTTCTAATGAGTACTTAATTCATACACACACAGTGCTAAAAAGAATTTGACTATTGGTTACACACAGTGTTAGGAGGATTATGACCAAATGTTATAAACAAGACTAGTAAGGTGTTGGCAGAGATGTAGTCATTATTATGTAGTCTATAAATTATATCTATTATATGCTGTGCTAGGGACTATGTAAATCACTTTCTGTGGGCCATCTCCACAGCCAAGCTACATTTTAATGAGTTATTCTGGCGGGATGACTTATGCTAATTAGCCATGTGCTCCCTCCCAGCAATACCTGTGGTACAATATTTATGTAGCTCATACTGCTGTGTAAGTTAGCTCAATGGCTGAGTTAACTAACTTGGCCAAAAGCTCACACTCAGTTATAAGTTTTAGTCGGTGAGATCACATTAGAGTTAAGTGCTACGGCCTTTAGTAGACAGATAGTGGGTAGGGGGGTTGTGTATCTGTGTGCACGTATGTGTGACTCTTTGTCTGGCTGGATGGTTGAAGTAGGGGGGAACATTGCAGGATAGGCAGAGTAGGTGTGTGTGTGTGTGTGTGTGTGTGTGTGTGTGTGTGTGTGTGTGTGTGTGTGTGTGTGTGTGTGTGTGTGTGGATTTTGGGTCCATTCAAACCCAGTACACTTTCCATTGCCCTACAGGGAAATTTCAATATTACTTTGAAGTCACTTAAAAAGTTAAGAGAACAGCAGTTTTTCAGCATGAAAGCTATATGGGGGAGAGACACTAGAGACTAGGAATACTCTTTAAATATTACGCTGTATTCACTTAAAAAGTTAATAGAATGACAGTTTTGAGCATGCACGACATATAGGGGGACTAGACGGCACAGGTATTTATTTATTTATTGACATTTGATTAAGGCAAAGTCTGACTGGGTATGTGCCCATTTTCAGTACAGGCCCTGGGAGGAAAGCTCCAAAGTATTGCAAAAACATTTTAAGAAGAATCATTTTACAGTCTTCAAAAATAATACAAAAACGCCTACCGTTTAAACAATTATACCAAATTAAGAACAATGTGAAAACATTGGTTGAGTAGATACAATTTATAGGATAATAATGTAAAATTTAGAGAAATTTATAGCCAGTTTAGAAGAATTAAATCTAAGTTAGTAAAATACTAACAGGAATTGCAATATAAAGTGCGAGAAAAACAAGTTTATGGCATATTTATTTACAGAATCAGGAGAGAGAAAGTGATTAAAGTCAGAAAGTGAATGAAGAAGGAAGAGTAAAGAGGTGTCAGGTGTGAACAGGTACATGTCCATATTTAGGGATACAGTTTATCCTGGGGAGTAAGGAGGTGTCAGGTGTGAACAGGTACATGTCCATATTTAGGGATACAGTTTATCCTGGGGAGTAAGGAGGTGTCAGGTGTGAACAGGTACATGTCCATATTTAGGGATACAGTTTATCCTGGGGAGTAAGGAGGTGTCAGGTGTGAACAGGTACATGTCCATATTTAGGGATACAGTTTATCCTGGGGAGTAAGGAGGTGTCGGGTGTGAACAGGTGCATGTTCATATTTAGGGATACAGTTTATTCTGGGGACTAAGGAGGTGTCAGGTACAAACAGGTATGTGTTTATATTTAGGGCTACAGTTTATCCAGGGGATTAAGGAGATGTGAGGTGTGCAATATGATACTTCTACATGTCTATTTTGTAATGAAAGCTGTGATACAGAACTTCACTGCTTAATCAAAATGAACATTATAATACTTTATGTAAAATTATAATACTTTATGTAACAATATAATACTTTATGTAACTTGCTATGTGGAGCTTTTCTCCCCGGGGCCTCCACTGAAAACGAGCTCTCGAGCCCAGTGGACCTCCCCGGTCACCAAACTGGAATAAATAAATAACAGGTACGTGTTCATATTTAGGGATAACGTTTATGCTGCGGAGTAAGCAGGTGTCAGGTGTGAACAGGTACATGTCCATATTTAGGGATGCAGTTTGTCCTGGGGAGTAAGGAGGTGTCAGGTATGAACAGGTATGTGTTCATAGTTAGGGATACAGTTTATCCTGGAGAGTAAGAAGGTGTCATGTGTGAACAGGTGCATCTTCATATTTAGGGATATAGTTTATCCTGGGGAGTAAGGAGGTGTCAGGTATGAACAGGTATGTTTTCATATTTAGGGATACAGTTTATCCTGGGGAGTAAGGAGGTGTCATGTGTGAAAAGGTACATCTTCATATTTAGGGATATAGTTTATCCTGGGGAGTAAGGAGGTGTCAGGTATGAACAGGTATGTGTTCATAGTTAGGGATACAATTTATCCTGGGGAGTAAGGAGGTGTCATGTGTGAACAGGTACATCTTCATATTTAGGGATATAGTTTGTCCTGGGGAGTAAGGAGGTGTCATGTGTGAACAGGTACATCTTCATATTTAGGGATATAGTTTATCCTGGGGAGTAAGGAGGTGTCATGTGTGAACAGGTACATCTTCATATTTAGGGATATAGTTTATCCTGGGGAGTAAGGAGGTGTCAGGTATGAACAGGCATGCATTCATATTTAGGGATACAGTTTATCCTGATGAGTATGGAGGTGTCAGGTGTGAACAGGTAGATGTTCATATTTATGCATACAGTTTATCATTGGGATTAAGGAGGTGTCAGATGTGAACAGGTACATGTTCATGTTTTGATATACAGTTTATCCTGGGGATTAGGGAGGTGTGAGGTGTGAACAGGTACATGTTCATATTTAGATATACAGTTTATCCTGGGGATTAGGGAGGTGTGAGGTGTGAACATGTTCATATTAAGAGATACAGTTTATCCT
Source organism: Protopterus annectens (assembly GCF_019279795.1). Lineage (NCBI taxonomy): Eukaryota > Metazoa > Chordata > Ceratodontiformes > Protopteridae > Protopterus > Protopterus annectens. Next base: position 1,914,567,615 of record NC_056743.1, on the reverse strand, counting down.
GGGGATTAAGGAGGTGTGAGGTGTGAACAGGTACATGTTCATATTTAGGGATACAGTTTATCCTGATGAGTAAGGAGGTGTCAGGTGTGAACAGGTATGTGTTCATGTTTAGGAATAGCGTAGTTTATCCTGGGGAGAAAGGAGGTTTGAGGCACGAACAGGTACGTGTTCATATTTATGGATACAGTTTATTCTGGGGACTAAGGAGGTGTCAGGTGTGAACAGCTACGTGTTCATATTCAGGAATACAGTTTGACCTGGGAAGTAAGGAGGTGTCAGGTATGATCAGGTAAGTGTTCATATTTAGGGATACACTTTATCCTGGGGATTAAGGAGATGTGAGGTGTGAACAGGTACATGTTCATATTTAAGGATAACATTTATCCTGATGAGTATGGAGGTGTCAGGTGTGAACAGGTACGTGTTCATATTTTTGGATACAGTTTATCCTGATGAGTAAGGAGGTGTCAGGTGTGAACAGGTAGGTGTTGATATTTAGAGATTCATTTATCCCTGGGAGTAAGGAGGCATCGGGTATGAAATGGTACATGTTCATATTTAGGGATAAAGTTTATCCTGGGGATTAAGAAGGTGTCAGGTGAGAACAGGTATGTGTTCATATTCAGGAATTCAGTTTAACCTAGGAAGTAAGGAGGTGTCAGGTATGATCAGGTAAGTGATCATATTTAGGGATACACTTTATCCTGGGGATTAAGGAGATGTGAGGTGTGAACAGGTACACGTTCATATTTAGGGATAACATTTATCCTGATGAGTATGGAGGTGTCAGGTGTGAACAGGTACGTGTTCATATTTTTGGATACAGTTAATCCTGATGAGTAAGGAGGTGTCATGTGTGAACAGGTAGGTGTTGATATTTAGAGATACAGTTTATCCTGTGGAGTAAGGAGGTGTCAGGTATGAACAGGTACATGTTCATATTTAGGGATACAGTTTATCCTGGGGATTAAGGAGGTGTGAGATGTGAACAGGTACATGTTCATACAGTTTATCCTGGGGATTAAGGAGGTGTGCGATGTGAACAGGTACATGTTTATATTCAGGGATACAGTTTATCCTGGAGAGTAAGGAGGTGTCAGGTGTGAACAGGTACATGTTCATATTTAGGGATACAGTTTATCCTGGGGAGTAAGGAGGTGTCAGGTGTGAACAGGTACATGTCCATATTTAGGGATACAGTTTATCCTGGGGAGTAAGGAGGTGTCAGGTGTGAACAGGTACATGTCCATATTTAGGGATACAGTTTATCCTGGGGAGTAAGGAGGTGTCATGTGTGAACAGGTAGGTGTTGATATTTAGAGATACAGTTTATCCTGTGGAGTAAGGAGGTGTCAGGTGTGAACAGGTACGTGTTCATATTTAGGGATACAGTTTATCCTGGGGATTAAGGAGGTGTGCGATGTGAACAGGTACATGTTCATATTTAGGGATACAGTTTATCCTGGGGATTAAGGAGGTGTGAGATGTGAACAGGTACATGTTTATATTCAGGGATACAGTTTATCCTGGAGAGTAAGGAGGTGTCTGGTGTGACCAGGTACATTTTTATATTTAGATATACAGTTTATCCTGGTTATTAAGGGGGTGTGAGGTGTGAACAGGTATGTGTTCATATTTAGGGATACAGTTTATCCTGGGTAGTAAGGATGTGTAAGGTATGAACAGGTATGTGTTCATATTTAGGAATATAGTTTATCCTGGGATTAAGGAGATGTCAGGTGTGAACAGGTGTGTTCATATTTAGAGATACAGTTTATCCTGAAGAGTAAGGAGGTGTCGGGTGTGAACAGGTACATGTTCATATTTACGGATACATTTTATGCTGGGGAGTAAGGAGGTGTCAGGTATGAACAGGTACATGTTTATATTTAGGGATACAGTTTATCCTGGGTAGTAAGGATGTGTAAGGTATGAACAGGTATGTGTTCATATTTAGGAATATAGTTTATCCTGGGATTAAGGAGGTGTCAGGTGTGAATAGGTGTGTTTATATTTAGGGATACAGTTTATCCTGGGGATTAAGGAGGTGTGAGATGTGAACAGGTACGTGTTTATATTCAGGGATACAGTTTATCCTGGGGAGTAAGGAGGTGTCAGGTGTGAACAGGTACATGTTCATATTTTTGGATACAGTTAATCCTGATGAGTAAGGAGGGTTGATATTTAGAGATACAGTTTATCCTGTGGAGTAAGGAGGTGTCAGCTGTGAACAGGTACATGTTCATATTTAGGGATACAGTTTATCCTGGGGATTAAGGAGGTGTGAGATGTGAACAGGTATGTGTTCATATTTAGGAATATAGTTTATCAACAGGTACATGTTTATATTCAGGGATACAGTTTATCCTGGAGAGTAAGGAGGTGTCAGGTGTGAACAGGTACATGTTTATATTCAGGGATACAGTTTATCCTGGAGAGTAAGGAGGTGTCAGGTGTGAATAGGTGTGTTCATATTTAGAGATATCGTTTATCCTGGAGAGTAAGGAGGTGTCAGGTGTGAACAGGTACATGTTTATATTCAGGGATACAGTTTATCCTGGGGATTAAGGAGGTGTCAGGTGTGTCCAGGTACACTTTCATATTTAGATATACAGTTTATCCTGGTTATTAAGGGGGTGTGAGGTGTGAACAGGTATGTGTTCATATTTAGGGATACAGTTTATCCTGATGAGTAAGGAGGTGTCAGGTGTGAACAGGTACGTGTTCATATTTAGGGATACAGTTTATCCTGGGTAGTAAGGATGTGTAAGGTATGAACAGGTATGTGTTCATATTTAGGAATATAGTTTATCCTAGGATTAAGGAGATGTCAGGTGTGAACAGGTGAGTTCATATTTAGGGATACAGTTTATCCTGGGGAGTAAGGAGGTGTCGGGTGTGAACAGGTACATGTTCATATTTACGGATACATTTTATGCTGGGGAGTAAGGAGGTGTCAGGTATGAACAGATACGTGTTCATGTTTAGGGATACAGTAGTTTATCCTGGGGAGAAAGGAGGTATGAGGTATGAACAGGTACATGTTCATGGTTTACCTTCATACGTGCATTCTGCACATGGGCGAACGGCAGATGTTCGAAAGGGCATTTGCAAAGTTCCCAAACATCGAACAAAAAAATGCTTCGAATGTGAATAAGTGAATGCACAGTGACATTGCAGATTCAGCATTTTGGGTGCGGATTGCACTATAGTGGGGATCGGAAAATGGACCCTTTCCCCACTGTAGTGCAATCTCGGAGTTAGTATATTAAAGTAAGGGGGTGTGCAGGGGGACACTTCATTACATTATGTATTCGACTTTTGTGTTCGAAAATCAATGAATCTGCTTTTCGATTTGCTGATTTTCAAACATTGGAAACTGTCACAGTTATGTGTTTCGTGCTTATGATTTGCTCATATGAGCAATTGCACAATTGATTTTCGGCTATGTAAAGGTAAACCATATGTTCATATTTACGGATACAGTTTATCCTGGGGAGTAAGGAGGTGTCAGGTGTGAACAGGTACATGTTCATATTTAGGGATATGGTTTATCCTGGGGAGTAAGGAGGTGTCAGGTGTGAACAGGTATGTGTTCATATTTAGGGATATAGTTTATCCTGGGGTGTAAGGAGGTGTCAGGTGTTAACAGGTACATGTTCATATTCAGGAATACAGTTTATCCTGGGAAGGAAGGAGGTGTCAGGTATGATTCATAGGTCATTGTTTCATAGGTAGGTACTAGGCTATTGGCCCTAGGGCCTATATAAGCCTTGCCAAAAATGTACCCTGGCTTTCGCCACCCAAGAAAATTATTTTCCTGAGCCCCTGTGGAGCAGAGCCACAGAGATGATCCCCGGGGTGAATTTCCTATTTCCAATCCAGTCATCAAGATTTTTCTTGAAGACTGCTAATTAGTCTGTTCCAGAGTATGGGAAGTCTCTGGGACAGGAATCTATCCCTCCAGCATGTTCTGTTTATTGCAGTGACAAGGTTTAGGTCCCTAGAGCATGTGGCTCAGAGGGATTGGGATTTCTTTAAGTGGAGCATGTCCAAAAACTCTGGGTTTGACATAGCTTTGTATGTTAGGCAGAGATTGCCTCTGAGTAGGCAATATGCGACGGAGTAAAGCTGGAGTTTTTTTAGACGGTATGCGTAGGGCATCTGTTTGAGGCCAGTAATCCTCTTTGTGAGGTATTTCTGTGGCCTTTCCAGTTGTTGTAGATGTCTTGTGAGGTACATACCAAAAGGGACATTGTACTCTATAATGGGTCTAATAAGTGATGAGTAGAGGGGAACAATGACCTCTTTTTTTCAGATGAGAAACCTTTTGTGATGAGGTGAGCCATGTAGAAGGATTTCCTGACTACTGTGGCAATGTGATTAACAAGGGAGAGACTACTGTCCACCTGTGTCCCAAGGTCTCTTATCATATTTTCGGCGTTAAGTAGACTACGCCTATGTGGTAGTTCATGGGTACAGAGTTTTTACCAAAGGGGATGACAATACACTTTTTGGCATTGAGCTTGAGGCCATGGCTTTGACACCAGGCATCTGTCTCATTGAGGCCCTTTTGTAAGATGTCCACATCATTAGGAGTTTCGATTATGGCTCCTACTTTGCAGTCATCTGCGAATGTCATTAGCCAAAGACCTTCTGTGTTAGCCTGTACTTCAGAGAAGTAGATACCAAACTGGAGAGGACCCAGGACTGAAGCCTGTGATACTCCACTTGTCAATGGTCTGAAGTCGGATTTGGGTTTTGCCACTTTTACAGTGTGGGTTCTGTCCGTGAGCCAGTTGGCAACCCATCTTGTGACATAGGGATTTATACCTAGTTTAGTGAGCTTATCTATAATTCCAGAGTGGGAGATGGTGTTGAAAGCCTTGACGAGATCTAGATAAGTTGTGTGAACCACCTTACCCTCATCTATGACTTTGGTGACTGCTTCAAAGAAGTCAATCAGGTTTACGAGACATGATCTGCCTTTTACAAATCCGAACTGGATGGGGTCCAGAGTTTGGAGATTACCAGTGTCTTTGTTTATGAGTTCCATGATGATACATTCCATGGCCTTGCAGACCAGGCTCGTCAGGCTAATGGAGTGGTAATTCCCAGGGTCCATCATGGCTCTCCCTTTGTGGAGTAGGATAACCATCATAGTGCGCCATTCAGTGGGCACAAAGTCTGAGGTGAGGCTACGATTGAACATGGTACTTAGGTGGGGTGCCAGTTCATTCAGTAGTTCATGTAGAATGCAGCCTGGAATGTTGTCAGATCCCATGGATGCTGTGTTCTTGGCTTTGGATAGTGTGGTTTTTACCTGTGCAGCCGTGATTACAGGAACTTTGCATTCTTCCAGTATAGAGATGGGCCCTCTAGGGGGTGAGAGGGGTTAAAGTTATCACTGAACCTATCTGCCAGTATGTTGGCAATATCAGTTGGTTCTGTATATTTAGTGCCATTGTGCTGTAACTCAGAACAGATCTGAGTGTTGCCTTTAAGATTCTTGACAAAGCTATAGAATGCTTTGTGGTTGTCTTTAGCATCATTGGCGATTTTGTTTTCGTAACTAGCTTTGGAGGATTTTATGAGGGATCTGAGCTTTTTACTGAGGCTGACCAGGGAGTTCCTCAAATCATGGGATTTTGCTCTTTTTTGCAACAGTTTCTTTCTTCTGTTGTACAGTTTGTTTATGGCAGTAGACCACCAGATTGGTTTCCTTTTTTTGGAGGATAGCATCTTAGTTCTATTAGGGATAGCAGGATCCATGCACTCGTGTAAGTGCTTATAAAGTGCATTTGTGTAGGATTCAGCAGTCGTACCTCTATTGTCCATCTGCATGGGTGTCATGAAGTTTGCCACTTCTGTCTTAAGAAGTTGGCTTTGGAGAAGTTTTTTATGGTGTATGATCAGGTAAGTGTTCATATTTAGGGATATAGTTTATCCTTGGGATTAAGGAGGTGTGAGGTGTGAACAGGTACACGTTCATATTTAGGGATAGAGTTTATCCTTGGGAATAAAGAGGTGTCAGGTGTGAACAGGTACTTGTTCATATTTAGGGATACAGTTTATCCTAGGGAGTAAGGTGGTGTCCGGTGTGAACAGTTACATGTTCATGTTTATGAATACAGTTTATCCAAGGAGTGAGCAAGAACAGAGCACGATTTTGGCTTAGGAAGTTTTTCAGAAGGATTTTAAAGGACTGGAGAGTATTAATCTGACATATACAGATAAGGATTTCCAGGCTGTAGCAACATGCTATGAGTACGGAACATACCCTGCAGATTTTATAGGTTTATGGACAAAGAGGAGTTTTTGGTCACTGTTTCATAATCACCGAGCAGGAACATAATTGTGTAGAATGTTATTTAGTGCTGGACAAGCAGATGGATACTAGTTAACTTTATAGGTGGTAAGAAGCTGTGTATGTTAGTTGATGGTGCTGTTCTAACTAACTTATGCTTTTAGTGCTATACGGTAGTGGGTTCTGACAGAGGTATTTGCTGCAAATTTAGTCACTGTATTGTAACTTTGTTCAGGTTCTGTTTCTTGTCATGCCTGGAGCATTGTTCAGGTTCTGTTTCTTGTCATGCCTGGAGCATTGTTCAGGTTCTGTTTCTTGTCATGCCTGGAGCATTGTTCAGGTTCTGTTTCTTGTCATGCCTGGAGTATTGTTCAGGTTCTGTTTCTTGTCATGCCTGGAGCATTGTTCAGGTTCTGTTTCTTGTCATGCCTGGAGCATTGTTCAGGTTCTGTTTCTTGTCATGCCTGGAGTATTGTTCAGGTTCTGTTTCTTGTCATGCCTGGAGCATTGATCAGGTTCTGTTTTCTGTCATGCCTGGAGCATTGTTCAGGTTCTGTTTCTTGTCATGCCTGGAGCATTGTTCAGGTTCTGTTTCTTGTCATGCCTGGAGCATTGTTCAGGTTCTGTTTCTTGTCATGCCTGGAGCATTGTTCAGGTTCTGTTTCTTGTCATGCCTGGAGGTTAGTAAGGATGCGAGCACCATAAAGTTGCGAGGGGAGAAGGTAAGCAGTAGTAAGTGTAGTTTCAGCTGCATTGCTGAGAAAGTTTTTGGCTCTATAAAGCATCTCTAGTTTTTGTTTGAGTTTCTAAATGCAATTTTTATATGTAGGTCATATTTAAGATTATGATCCACTCTCATCCCCTAATAATTTGCTATGAAAATTGACTGCAGTGGTTGTATTATTAAGAGAAAAAATTTTAAATAAGAGAAGGATTGGGAGGAAGTAGTTTTTTTTTGGGGGGGGGGGGGTGAGTATGAGATTTGAGTTACAGAGCCATGTTTCAGAGGCTGTTAAAGCTTCCTTAGTAATTTTTTTGGAGATGTGCCAGGTTGTCTGATATACATATGAGCATGGAGTTATGCAGAGCTGGATCATGGTCTAGTGGGGCCCTAGGCAGGGTAATGGATCAGACCTCACCCTACAGCAGCCTAAACCCCCTACGGCAACACACTTTGCAGCCATTCCAGTGTCCCATTTCTTGAATATTTCTCCCTACTTACCATAACCACTGTTCGTACTATTTTCATCTTTACTTCTACAATGATTAGAGATGTTTAAAACTTGTATTTCATATTTTATAGCACAAACACTGATAGCCATTTGCTTAACAATAGAATCTCACAATGAAAACAGACTTGGCATGAGCAGTTATGCCTCTCTGCCCTTGAAACTTGCATTCATTGAAATAGCATTGAAACCCATATTCAAAGAAAATGCATCTGGTCAGTGGCAGATTATGTTTACCTTTGGACTATTTTCAAACCATAGGCTCCTTGCATGCATTTTCTGGATCATGCATACATACATAACATCTGTTCCTTGCTGCGCCTTCCTAATTGCATTAAATTATATTCCTTGTGTAATACAGCACCACTTTTAGAGTATGTTTTAAATGTGTAGGTTTGAATATTTTTTCCAGTAAGCAATGAAATAAAACATATGAACCAAAAAGGACAAAACTACCCATTTCAGAAAATTTCAACCACAAAAGGCCACTCAAACTTCTGTTGTTACAATCCACCAATATCAGTCAATACACACAATATCTGCAAAAGTAAAAGTCATCTGAATAATTCCACATTAAAGAGATTTGTAACTAATGAAGATGTTGCTGCTGGCAAACAACTTTAGATTTTAGTACATTTCATGTACAAATTCAGTGCCTGCTGCCCTTGAAGAATAAACGACCATTGTTAGATTAAACATGGTAAGCTGGTAATATTGCAATAGAGAATGGCTGTCAAACCGGAAAAAGTTCATAATTACTAGGTATCTCATCCAAAAGAGGACACAGTCAGGAGTGTAGCACCCCCATTCCCCCTTAAAGGAGAGAACTGAATTATCAGCATTCTATGTCATGGTAGAAGAACCCACAGCTTTCTGACCAAAGGCAAGTGTACTACCTGTTGTGCTACTAACACTGCTTTTAAAAAGCTGTAGCACAAATACTGATGATGGCTATTTGCTAAAGAAAACAGTTACACATTGAAAGCAGACATGAGCAACAGTAAAATTCTCTTCCCTTGAAAGTCAACATTCTTTGAAAATGTACAGAAGTTCATCAGTCTTTGAAAATGCACAAAAGCCAACGGTCTTTGAAAATGTGTAGAAGCTCAACATTCCTTGAACATGCACAGAAACTCAACAGTCCTTAAAAATGATAGTTTGGCAGTTGGTGTAGAGGATTCAGGCTTTAGGATCCAGTACTAAAGGTATATGGTTTGAGCCTTAATGAGTTAACCAACCTGCCATCCCTAACTGAGGCATTGCACACACCTTTTCTAGTAACTTATTTCAGGAACTAATGACTCGTTGCATTCTTCACATTTGTCTGGAACAATAGCAGACACATCAGCATTACTAAGTCCATAACTTGCTTACTCTGCTTCAGCTTAAAAATGCGTGCCTACTAAACATGCATGAACAAATGCTACTAAGAATGCATTCTGCATGCATCTTTAAAGAAGAAATGCAATGCACAAAGAGTGCATTCTTAAAGAAGAAAAGTAAGTTTTTGTGGCAACCCACCTGGATAGTGGACCCTCAAGACAGCAAGCCCTAGGCAGCTGCCTAGGTCACCTAGTGCTGGATCTGGCTCTGGAGTCATCTGCGTATTGTTGTGTGGATGTGTAGAGAGTGTTAGTGAGCATGTTAAAGAGATAGGGACCAATGATAGAGCCGTGTGGTACATCAGTGGTGACTTGGAGGTATGGAGACAGGGTGAACTGCCATTTTACTGATACATATTAGACAGGTAGCTTTCGAACCATAGTAGGGTAGGCTGAGATAGACCAAATGAGGACATTTGAAGTAGAAGCTTGCTGTGACAAGTCTTGAAATAAGGAGGAGACTAGTTTGCCATAATCTCTGGTTTTATTAACAGTGTCTAGATAGGTTAGAAGGGCAGTGCTAGTACTCTGGGAAAGATGGAAGCCATGTTGTGTGGGGGATAGGAATTCTTCTGCAGGAATCTAGCAATTGTTTTTGAATACTTTTTTAAGTATTTTGGAGAGGGGATAAGATTGCCTATAGGTCTAAAGTTAGTAATGTCTGCTGAATTTCCTCCTTTGTGTAGAGGGATAATATGTATTTTTTTTTCAGAGAGAGTGGGGACATGGGAATCCTGGAATGACTTGTTTATAAAGATTGAGACAAGATAACTAATACTATTGGCTGCTATTTTAAGGTACTCGTTTGGAAGGTCATCCGCTGAAGTAGATCATGGTTTGAGTTTAATAGTAGTGTTATATAGAATGTGGGCACAGGTTTGAAGGTGAAAGCGGATGTGGTTGTTGGGCAGGCTGTTGGGCAGGGTTAGGATTAGATGTTGGGAAATCTTTCATTAGGGATGCCATACTATCTATGAAATAGGAAATGAATTCTATTGCAATTTCAAGTGGTGAGTTATAAGGAGGGGGGTTAGGGTTGAATTTTTGACTGGGATGTAATATTTTTTAATGGTTGTCCAGAATTTTTAGGTTGTGTTTGCTATTGTTCTGAAAGTTGTTATCGTATAGTTTTTGTCTTCATTTATTTGATTTTTAGCATAGCCGACATGCATACCGAAGTGTTTGGACTATTGTGTTTTATATTTTTTCTGTTCTTTCCATGCTTTTTTTCTCTGACCTGCATTACATTTCTACTCTTTTTGGGCAGCCAAATTGCATTATTTGTTTTAGTCGGTTCCTTCTAGTAGGAATTTTATTTAGGATATTTAAGAAAGTTGTAGTGAATTCATTGACAGCTTCATCTAAGGGCAGGAATTTTTAGGAAGTTCCAGTTAACAGATGACAGGGTAATTATGAATATTTCTGTGCTAAACTTGGAGAGGTTGTGTGCTGTTTTATAAACATGCTGTTTAAGTGGATGTGTGCGATGTCTGGTTGTACAGACTGGGAGATGGTCGCTAAGAGAGTCTGACTTTTTACCTGCGGTGGTGTATTTGCTAGGGTCTGATACTAGGATCCAGTCTAATAAGGAAGTTGATGTCATGCTGTAATGTGTGGGCCCGTTAATTAGTTGTGTGAAACTGTATAAGTTCTTGCTAGATGTGGGGGAGCTTGGGATTATGCCCAACCAATTGATACTGGCATCACCTAGCAGTATTTTTGTTGTGGAATTGTTATGGGTATCCGAATTAGGACATCTTCCAGTGTAGCTGTGCTGTTGCTAGGAGGGATGTGAAGTGCACTAATACATGTTTGTTTACTTTCAGTAAAGTAATAAGAAGCTCTGATTAACTGAATTTTGGGATTGGTTTGTACAGAGGAAAATGTAGTAGCTACTAGTAAATATTAAAGCAACACCACCACCTTCCTCTTTACATGGTCATTATAGATAGTATTATAGCTGGGAGGAGTGTACATTTCAGTTGTTTATGGTGTGTTTAAGGCAACTTTTGGTTATAGCGATAATATCAGACTTGTGTTGGGTAATCCATGCATGCAGTTAAATAGTTTGATTTTTTTTGCTTTATTTATGGCACCAAAACTAAGAATAATGGGGTTGGGGTTAACTGTTGTGGGGTTAGAGTAATGCACGGAAGAGAATTGCCTTCATGTTGATTGTGTTAGACAGGGTCAGGATTAGGGTGAATGTCTCCGCCAAGGAAGACTTTAGTATACTGGGGTTTAATTGATTTTTGTGTTTTGAAGAATATTTTTCAACTTAATTTTATTTTGTTTTAAGCTGAAGTGGAGTTAATCTGTCTATATCTGGAGTATAGGTGAGGTATGTCCTTAAATGGGTTTGGTGCAGTATGAGGAGAGTTTAGGGTCAAAGTATGGAAAGCTGGTTGGAACAGAATTGGAGAGACATTGAGCACCATTACAGAGTCATGGTAGGATGAGATATGGTCCAGTAGCCAGAGAACAATAGTGGATAAGCTGAGCAGCATGATTCATTAAAGGGGTCATGTTGACTAATGTCATCAAAACGTGCATGGGCATCTGATAGCGATAAGTGGGTAGGGGACCTAGTCCACTCCGACCTATGCCAGGGACCCATGCTAATGGTGGGAGGGTGTATGTGCCCCTATTGGCTAGTGTGCACCTGCCATGAAGTTCAACAGCCCTGGGTCAATAAGCTACTGGCTGGTCAGTGTCCAGTTGCCCAGCCTGGGTTACCTGGGATAGTTCTGTTGGGCGAAAGCTGGATGTAAAACCAACCAACCTGCCAAACATGAACTGAGAATTGCTACACTTAATGAAGGTTCAATGACAGAATGAAGCTTGGAAGTGGATGACATGATGTTAAGGACGAGGATGGACATCCTATGTATCCAGGAGACAAGATGGAAGGACACTGCAGTAAAGCCACTTGGCTTGGGATCTAGACTCCCCTACTCAGGAGAAGGACAGGCTAGAAATTATGTGGGAATTGTGGTGAGGGAGAGGACAAACAGAAAAGGATATGAGGACTGCCTGGGTCCACATGGGTGGGACAAAATGAATAAACAAGGAAATGCCAGACTCTAGACTAATCTCTGGCAAATAGCTTGATAGTAGCCAACACATGGTTCAGAAAGAGCGGCAGTCACAAGATCACATACAAGAGAAGCCAACATGCAACTCGGGTAGACTTACTCCTAGTAAGGAAAGGGCACTGGGGTAGAATCAGCAATTGCAAAGTCATCCCCAGTGAAACAGTCGGCCCACAGCATAAACTACTGGTTGCCACAATCAGCTGCAAGCAGTGGCCAGAGAAGGCTGTAAGTTCAACAGAGACCAGGCTGAAGACATGGAAGTTGACTGCAGAGAAAGCACAACAGTTCAAGGAATTATTCAGGGCTTTAACACCTCAAGAAGAAGAGAAAATAGGTGGAGTTGAATAAGAATGGCAGCACCTCTAAACAGCATGTGTGAGGGGTACAGAGCAGATACGCAGCTAAACCAGGCATAACAATAGGTGCATAAGGAAAGGTGGTCATGGAATACAGGAGTCCAGGAAGGCATCAAAAGAAAGAAGGAGTGCAGGAAAAAGGGGGAGATAGAAAAGACAAACCAGGCTAGGAAGAAATACTGGTTGGCTAACAAAGAAGCTAAGAAAGGAGTGTAAATAGCTAAAAACAAGGCATCAGAGGAACTCTACCAGCTTCTGGAAAGTAATTCAGTAGATGGCACAAAGAAATTGTATCAGGTTACAAGGCAAAGACAGAAAGATAAAGAAGATAGTCAGACACCCTTCATAAGGGATGCCAGCTACAATCTGCTCACCAGTCCACAGGACATCAAAGGCAGATAGAAGGAGTACTTACAGCAGCTTGTAAATGAAGAAAACTACACAGAAGCTGTGCTTCCCCAGACACAGCCTGCAATGAAAGAAGAGGAGGTGCCCACCATACAAGAAGTAAGAAAAGCACTAAGGAAAATGAAGTCAAGGAAAGCAGCAGGTTCAGATAAGGTTACAGCAGATATGATAAAGATGTTGGGTGAGTTAGGGGAGAAATAGCTTCTTAGGATACCCATAGCAATGTGGAGAAAAAGGCATAACCCAGATGACTGGAGAATAAGCATACTAGTGCCAGTGTTCAAGAACAAAGGATGCATTCACAACTGTGGGCAGTACAGAGGTATCAAACTCCTGTCACATTGCATGAAAGTTCTTTTGAGGGGGATTGATAAACACATATGCAGAGTAGTATAAAGTAAGATGGGAAATGAGCAGTTCAGATCCAGATCAGGATGCATTATACCTCTCAACCATACCGAATTCCTTGGTATTTACTAGTTTTAAGGGAAAAATAATGGGATGCCACAAATTCTTGAGTGGCCCCTTTAATTCCCATTTTTTTCCCAAATTGTGGCTGACATCATCACTCATCAGCTTCATGGGACACTGAGGCAGACCACAGCCTATCGGAGACACTGAGACTGTGTTCACATACATTAGCACGCTGCCACACTCCAGTTTGGATCTGGACTGAGGCAGACTGCAGCCTATCAGAGACACTGGGACTGTGTCCACATACATTAGCACTATGCCATGCTCCTGTTTGGATCTGGTAATCTGGAATATAGCATGGCAGCACAGCAGGCCAGGCAGCAGCAAGTGAGCAGACTCAGTGCCTCTGTGTTTACAATTACAGCTTAAGTTTAACTTAAAATTAAATTTAACTTAAAACATACATACTAGATTGCCACAAAGAACATGAATAATGCCCTATACAAGCATTCCATAAGCTGCCATTCATTTAGAGAGTTTAGATTTGCCATATTAGAAAAAATGGTGCAGGACCCTAGGGGGGGGTGACTATAGAAGCCACATAGAGGATAGAGAAACAAAGTGGCAAATAAAATTACAAGCAAGTCAAACCCCAGGGTTGAATGAAGTAATATCAATAAAACCTATTTTAAACAAAAGGTCTGAGTGTGGGAAATGAACTACACATACAATAGTTTTAACCTACATCTATCAGGTTTTAAACAATGAGCATGCCTATTAAGTTTAAAGTTTTATATACATATATATATATATATATATATATATATATATATATATATATATATATATATTTTTATATATATATATATATATATATATATATATATATATATATATATATATATATTTATATATATATATATATATATATATATATATATATTTATACTTTAATAAGTTTAGAAATGTTTTAAAATTGATGTGATGTTCTTAATGGTGTTATTTAAATATAAATTTCAATTATGTAGTGAATTAACCAATTAACCAATTTATGATGTCATCACTGACACAGAAGATAAAAGAGGGGAGATGGGAAACAAATGATTCTGATGAAACCGCTATGGAAAGAGAAGAAAGCGCTCAATCTGTTTTATGTATGTTTAAATAAAGTGGTCGTGTGCGGATCCAACCTAAAGCAGTGTGTGTTGGCTTAACTTAAAATTCTGCCAAGCACCAAAACCAAACCCAAATACTTCTGTAGACTGCAGTACAGAGCCCAATCCGCACTCCCAGCCTCCTGATGAGAAAATGTACTTTCTCTGGCAACTTGAGTTTGACCTCTGGCTCCAGGTAAGTAAAAAAAGAATTTTTAAAAAAGAGCATTATGCATTAAATTTATTGCCTAATAGAAACTGTCTGTGTGTAAAGAAAATGGTTATATCTGTAATACCTGGCTGTTTATTGCAAAGCAATAACTGGTGGTTATTGTTGCCCTTGCTGTAAATAAACCGTCTCAATACTAGAAATTCAAATAACTGGTGTTATTTGTTCCACTTTGTTAAACCTTTGATGTTTGTTTTGTTTAAATGTAAAAATAATTAAGGTGAAGAGAAACGAGGGTTAAGGAGGAACTTTTCTGCAGGCTTGAGCCCTTTTCTGCAGGTTGGAGTGCAGGGAATGCAAGAGCCCTGCTTGAGCTGGTGTCTGTGTGTATGCAGGGTCAGAACAGCTAATGGTCAGTCATGAATGGTGGTACTACTTTGTCTGCAATCTAGAAGGATCACAACTCTGTGAACTGCAGTAATAGTAGTAATGATCCTCGATTCTGTGAAGTATAGTAATGATCCTCGACTCTGTGAACTGCAGTAGTGGTAGTAGTAATGATCCTTGACTCTGTGAACTGCAGTAGTAGTAGTAGTAATGATCCTTGACTCTGTGAACTGCAGTAATAGTAGTAATGATCCTCAGCTCTGTGAACTGCAGTAGTAGTAGTAGTAATGATCCTTGACTCTGTGAACTGCAGTAGTAGTAGTAGTAATGATCCTTGACTCTGTGAACTGCAGTAATAGTAGTAATGATCCTCAGCTCTGTGAACTGCAATAGTAGTAGTAATGGTCTTCGGCTCTGTGAACTGCAGTAATAGTAATGATCCTCGACTCTGTGAACTGCAGTAGTAGTAGTAATGATTCTTGACTCTGTGAACTGTAGTAGTAGTAGTAATGATCTTCGTCTCTGTGAACTGCAGTACTAGTAGTAATGATCCTCAGCTCTGTGAACTGCAGTAGTAGTAGTAATGATCTTCAGCTCTGTGAACTGCAGTAGTAGTAGTAATGATCCTCGACTCTGTGAACTGCAGTAGTATTAGTAATGATTCTTGACTCTGTGAACTGTAGTAGTAGTAGTAATGATTCTTGACTCTGTGAACTGCAGTAGTAGTAGTAGTAATGATCTTCGTCTCTGTGAACTGCAGTACTAGTAGTAATGATCCTCAGCTCTGTGAACTGCAGTAGTAGTAGTAATGATCTTCAGCTCTGTGAACTGCAGTAGTAGTAGTAATGATCCTCGACTCTGTGAACTGCAGTAGTATTAGTAATGATTCTTGACTCTGTGAACTGTAGTAGTAGTAGTAATGATCCTCGACTCTGTGAACTGCAGTAGTAGTAGTAGTAATGATCCTCGACTCTGTGAACTGCAGTAGTAGTAGTAGTAATGATTCTTGACTCTGTGAACTGCAGTAGTAGTAGTAATGATCCTCAGCTCTGTGAACTGCAATAGTAGTAGTAATGGTCTTCGGCTCTGTGAACTGCAGTAATAGTAATGATCCTCGACTCTGTGAACTGCAGTAGTAGTAGTAATGATTCTTGACTCTGTGAACTGTAGTAGTAGTAGTAATGATCTTCGTCTCTGTGAACTGCAGTACTAGTAGTAATGATCCTCAGCTCTGTGAACTGCAGTAGTAGTAGTAATGATCTTCAGCTCTGTGAACTGCAGTAGTAGTAGTAATGATCCTCGACTCTGTGAACTGCAGTAGTATTAGTAATGATTCTTGACTCTGTGAACTGTAGTAGTAGTAGTAATGATCCTCGACTCTGTGAACTGCATTAGTAGTAGTAATGATTCTCGACTCTGTGAACTGTAGTAGTAGTAGTAATGATCCTCGGCTCTGTGAACTGCAACAGTAGTAGTAATGGTCTTCGGCTCTGTGAACTGCAGTAGTAGTAGTAATGATCCTCGACTCTGTGAACTGCAGTAGTAGTAGTAATGATTCTTGACTCTGTGAACTGTAGTAGTAGTAGTAATGATCTTCGGCTCTGTTAACTGCAGTAGTAGTAGTAATGATCCTCGACTCTGTGAACTGCAGTAGTAGTAGTAATGATTCTCGACTCTGCGAACTGCAGTAGTAGTAGTAATGATCCTCGACTCTGTGAACTGCAGTAGTAGTACTGATTCTTGGCTCTGTGAACTGCAGTAGTAGTAGTAATGATCTTCGGCTCTGTGAACTGCAGTAGTAGTAGTAATGATCCTCGACTCTGTGAACTGCAGTAATAGTATTAATGATCCTTGACTCTAAGAACTGCAGTAGTAGTAGTAATGATCCTCGATTCTGTGAAGTGTAGCAATGATCTTCGGCTCTGTGAACTACAGTAGTAGTAATGATCTTCGGCTCTGTGAACTGCAGTAGTAGTAATAATGATCCTCGACTCTGTGAACTGCAGTAGCAGTAGTAATGATCCTCGGCTCTGTGAATTGCAGTAGTAGTAGTAATGATACTCGACAATGTGAACTGCAGTAGTAGTAGTAATGATCCCTGACTCCGTGAACTGCAGTACTAGTAGTAATGATCCTCAACCCTGTGAACTGCTGTAGTAGTAGTAGTAGTAATGATCCTCAACTCTGTGAACTGCAGTAGTAGTAGTAATGATCCTCGACTCTGTGAACTGCAGTAGTAGTAGTAATGATCCTCGACTCTGAGAACTGCAGTAGTAGTAGTAATGATCAGTTGCAGTGCGATTGTGGTAGATGACTGGAAACTGATCATATAGAGTTGAAATGAGGGCAGTCTTTTATTGCGTTTACACTTGCCTTTAAAGTTCAGCTCCCTTCTCACTTGTAGTGAATCTAAGCCCTCTGTGCACAACTACAGCACAACAGTTCACAATCAGAACCTGAGGCTGAGTGGCTCAGAAGAGCATGAGTCTCTCTTCGATATGCATAATCAAATTGTATTCCTAGGGGCTGTGACTGTTTTAGCAGTACTGCAACAAGGAAACAACAGTCTTTCATGTCCCCACCCTATGCACTTAGGATTTTCAACTGATTTTAAGGAGCAGAACAGTATTGCTTAGTTGTGGCATAATGTAAGGGAGACACAAAATGTTCTGAAAGTTTAAAGTATAAAAAGAATATCTGTTCTTCCAGAGAAATTATAGAGCTCACACAAAGAGCTCAGTACTGTTTCTACCTTACCAGGCTATTGTTTTCCTGTATGGCTGCAGGGTATAATCAATGGTAGACTTAAAACTACCATTTGGAGAACTCCCTATATACTCCGAACAATAATCTGGTGATATTATTAGGAAATGAAAATCAGAATAAAAAAAACAACTTGTGCTTCAGGAACTATATGGACTGGTTAGCATCTAATATTTCCGATTTGCTGGACTCTGATGGTATCAATGAACCACTGAGGTTGTTATGTTCAGTTTGTTATGCATGTCACAACCTCATTTTTACTTTTATCTTTGAAGGTTACACCTAGCTGCAAACCTTAGGTTAGATTGTAAAGGACACATGTATGTCTAGATAAGTAACACCGGAGAGTGAGCAGTCGAGAGTACGTCCTGGAAGTCACCCACAAAGAAAACAGAATACTTTCAGACAAAACTTGAACGCAACTTTATTATTGAAAATAAGAGCGTTTTCGCTGTCAGTGCAAGCTGGCAGCTTCCTCAGAAAAAACAAATAAAACATTTGGCGCCAAGGCCTTTAAATTAAAATCAGAGTCAGGTGTATCGTAGTGACATCACTACTTCCTTAAACATAATTTAAAGACACCCTGACAAGTTAACAGCGTTAAGAAAACTTTTTAAATTAAAATGAAGACTTTTTAATTAAAGTACAAATACAAGTACAGTGATCGGAAAGCCCATCGAATGCACACAATAAAAAAGGACCCAATAGGGGAATAAAAACAAATGCAAATGGTTTATCACAAGGTAAAAATATGCCTATATATATGACCAAATCAATCCAATAGTGCGTCTACAAGCCAAAAAAACCCACCTAAATAAATGGAGGTGGACATATTGTGAAACTATTCATAAAAGGGAATAAACAACTAATCACTTCTATATAGATGAAAATGGAAAGTGGTAACAAGCACCTGGTAACACCTCAGTATAAAAAATTTTAGATAAAAAAATCATATATTATACCAAAACATAAACTGAAACCATTCTCCCTATTTTATGTAACTTCTCATTTTTAATACTACTGAGATGTTACAGTTATCATTAAGGCCAGGACAGTGGAAAGCATTAAGCTTAATCTGCCATTCCAATTCGCGGAGTTCCAGTAACAGTGACAGGGGCCCCCCTCTGATACTGATCGGAATGTGATCAATTCCCATAAAGTGAAATTTATGTTCAGGAAAATTTTCAATATGCCTGGCTAAAGCATTTTCCTGTTTGACAGTCCTGATGGCATAGACGTGTTCGTAAATACGCTGCCGTAGTTTACGATCCGTCTTGCCTATATAGAATGCAGGACAGGCATTACAAAATGCTCCATAAATAACTGATGTTGTGTTACAGTTGATTGTATGATGAATGTAATATTTACTGTCATTCACTATGAACGAACAGCCTGTTTTGATGAGTTGACACCAATTACAGGAACCACATTTAATGAAGTTTAACTCATGTCTCGATTGCAGGAGTTCTTTAAGGTTCCTTCCTTTTCTAAACACCACCCTAGGAAAGGGACCTAATTTTTCAAAAAGGTGGATGTCATTCCTGATGAAATCCCAGTTTTTGCTCAGAATGTTACATATGCGTCAGTGATGCAGGGAGAATATGTAACATTCTGAGCAAAAACTGGGATTTCATCAGGAATGACATCCACCTTTTTGAAAAATTAGGTCCCTTTCCTAGGGTGGTGTTTAGAAAAGGAAGGAACCTTAAAGAACTCCTGCAATCGAGACATGAGTTAAACTTCATTAAATGTGGTTCCTGTAATTGGTGTCAACTCATCAAAACAGGCTGTTCGTTCATAGTGAATGACAGTA
Organism: Protopterus annectens; assembly: GCF_019279795.1. Classification (NCBI taxonomy): domain Eukaryota; kingdom Metazoa; phylum Chordata; order Ceratodontiformes; family Protopteridae; genus Protopterus; species Protopterus annectens. Next base: position 1,914,548,138 of record NC_056743.1, on the reverse strand, counting down.
AATATTACATTCATCATACAATCAACTGTAACACAACATCAGTTATTTATGGAGCATTTTGTAATGCCTGTCCTGCATTCTATATAGGCAAGACGGATCGTAAACTACGGCAGCGTATTTACGAACACGTCTATGCCATCAGGACTGTCAAACAGGAAAACGCAGCCAGGCATATTGAAAATTTTCCTGAACATAAATTTCACTTTATGGGAATTGATCACATTCGATCAGTATCAGAGGGGCCTGTCACTGTTACTGAACTCCGCGAATGAATGGCAGATTGCTTAATGCTTTCCACTGTCCTGGCCTTAATGACAACTGTAACATCTCAGTAGTATTAAAAATGAGAAGTTACATAAAATAGGGAGAATGGTTTCAGTTTATGTTTTGGTATAATATATGATTTTTATCTAAAATTTTTATACTGAGGTGTTACCAGGTGCTTGTTACCACTTTCCATTTTCATCTATATAGAAGTGATTAGTTGTTTATTCCCTTTATGAATAGTTTCACAATATGTCCACCTCCATTTATTTAGGTGGGTTTTTTGGCTTGTAGACGACTATTGGATTGATTTGGTCATATATAGGCATATTTTACCTTGTGATAAACCATTTGCATTTGTTTTTATTCCCTATTGGGTCCTTTTATTGTGTGCATTCGATGGGCTTTCGATCACTGTACTTGTATTTGTACTTAATTAAAAAGTCTTCATTTTAATTTAAAAGTTTTCTTAACGCTGTTAACTTGTCAGGGTGTCTTTAAATTATGTTTAAGGAAGTAGTGATGTCACTACGATACACCTGACTCTGATTTTAATTTAAAGGCCTTGGCGCCAAATGTTTTATTTGTTTTTTCTGAGGAAGCTGCCAGCTTGCACTGACAGCGAAAACGCTCTTATTTTCAATAATAAAGTTGCGTTCAAGTTTTGTCTGAAAGTATTCTGTTTTCTTTGTAGGTGACTTCCAGGACGACTGCTCACTCCGTTGACTTGTTCAGTTTTTGTTGCCGCTCTTCTCCAGTTTGTTGTGTCTAGATAAGTAAAAAGGTCCACTTATTACGGCGCTCACAAGCATTCTAATTGGGCACAGGTGTCTCTGTTTTACAAGTCTGTCTTCTCTGTTTTACAAGTCTGTCTTCTCATTGTGTGTGTGTGTGTGTGTGTGTGTGTGTGTGTGTGTGTGTGTGTGTGTGTGTGTGTGTGTGTGTGTGTGTCTGTGTGTGTGTGGTGTGTGTGTGTGTGTGTGTGTGTGTGTGTGTATGTGTGTGTGTGTGTACATGTTATTACAGTATATGTGGCCTTAAGTGGAACAATAAAAAAATATTTCCTCGAAGACAACAAGTTGCATGTTATAAGTAGAACCATAACTCTCAGGCGTACCACATTATGAGGAGCGTTCCTCACTTGGGGTCTTAAAAAGTTCATGTTCCTAGAAGTTCCACATTGAAATGATCTGTCACACATTCACTGTTCACAAACTTTTAACGGATATCCATAGTAAATAGAAATTAATTGTATTAATTCATTAAAATATTTATCCCATAAATAAAAATATCATATTTTGGCCATCCTATGAGCTTTCTCTGGTTATATTTTGTGTTTAATATTTTGTCTGTTCTTCAATTTGCGTTTGAATGTTGGTATCCCACAATTCTATTGGAGTGGGTGGGGTTGCATAATTATGTATGCAAATTTTATGTTAATAAGCATACAGATTTTTAGCCAGTTGTACCTACTTTCATGGACCTTTGTCCAGATTTTTCATGTTTCCGGGTTGAGAGGTATGGGATGCAGCACTGCTTACCTGATGTTTGTAGCGAGACAGATAGTTGAGAAGAATCTAGAGAGGAGGAAAGAGTCTAATGGGGAGTTCCTAGACTTGGAGTAAACATATGACAAAGTCCCGAAAAAGCAGGCAGTCCTGTGGGGGTGTGAAGTCCCAGAAACATTGGTAGAATTAATGCAAGCTACATATAAGGATGCAATGACTCAGGTATGAACAGTGTTCGGTCTCACAGAGGGGTTCCCAGTGAAAGTGCATGCGCACCAGGGTTCAGCTTTGAGCCCACTGCTGTTCATACTGGTGATGAACTACATTAGCAAATAGGGTGGAGGGGACAGATCAGTAAAGTTGCTGTATGCAGACAATGTGGCATTACAGGCAGACTTTGAACAAGAGATTCAGCAAATGATAGGGGAATGGAATACAAAATTGAAGGCACATGGGATGAAACTGAGTACAGATAAGGCAGTTGTAATGGCAGCAAAGGGTGGAGTCCAGAAGAAGCTGAGAGCTGAGATAGAAGTGAAAATAGTGGAACAGGTTAACAGCTTCAAGTATCTGGGGGGGTTGATTGAGGAGAAAGAAAGTCTGAATGAAGAGGTCAAAGGTAGAATCAGAGAGGCTGCAGCCAACTGGCAAAGAGTGTTAGGTGAAGCTGAAAAGTAAGGTGTGCAAGACAGTGGGGCGGCCAGTACTACTGTATGGTACAGAAACCTGGGCAGTAAAGGCAGAACAGTTGAAGAAGCTAGAGGTGATGGAGCTGAAGTGCCCGAGATGGGTGGCAGGATGCAAACTGTGGGATAGATGAAGAAATAATGACATAAAAGCAGAAGCCAGAGTAGCTCCAGTTATAGGAGAGGTCAAAGAGAACAGATTATGGTGGTTCGGACACATGCAGAAAAGCAGAAGACAATCTGGTGAAGAAGATTTGGGACAGACAGGAAGAAGGCAAGAGGAAATGAGGGTATCCAGCAAAGAGGTGGATGGATTGTATGAGACAAGACCTGTGACAATCAGACATGAGTGTCGAAGAGGATAGGAGAGTGGAATTGAACAGAGGGGGGTGGTGGCAGTTAACACGATTCCCCACTTCTAGGTAGAAAATGGGAAATGGAGTTGCTGATGCATTTTACTTATGGCAGGTAGTGAGGAAGCAGGTAGTAAGCAGCTGCAGGGCTCTAGGATATTCAGTGGTGGGAGCGTCTGGAAGTGGGTAGATGCTAGGTAGGAAGGAAGTATTTTCTATGAGGAAAAGGAGTTAGGTTGTCCTGGTATCTTGTCCTATGTGTCGGAAGTGTGAGAAGTAGATGGGTTTGAAAAGACAGAGTGTGAGGATACAATTAAGATAGGAAGCACTGAGGATTTATTTAGGGAAAGTAGAAGCCGAAAAGTAGAATAACAGATAAGTACTGTTAGGGAGGGTCCTGAGTAAGAATGACTATAGAGGAAAGCATTATGGGAGGGAGAAAGGTTGTTAGGAATGATGCTAAATGTTAGATGCAAGTTAGGAAATAGAAGAATAGAAACAGGAGAGATTGTATGATATTAGTGGAGTTGTTTGTTGACGGTGTCACAAGTGTCACAAGTGAAATATTTATGTGTAATCTTTAAATATTAACCAAAGTCACTTAAAAGAGCTAGGAAAAGGCTTTGAAACCTGTATTCTCAGCACAGACAGCAGCTTGTTAACAAAGAAGAGCTTTAGTTCTTTGCAGTAACACTAAATGTCAGAGAGAAAGCTTAACTTAGCTCAGTAAATACAAGGAGAAAAAAGGCTATGAATCCTGTACCCTTAGTCACTTTAACAAAGTAAGAATAAGGGTGGGGAGTTTCAAACCCTGAACCCTTGTACAGAAAGCATTGTCTTAACTATGCAGAAGTTAAGACCTCTACATCAGCTGAGAACTTCATAACATATTAGCTCTACCGTTCTGATGTTTTTTTGAACAAAAAAAACATGGAATTCTAATGTATGGTATTGATGACTGAATGTAATGGTCCATGAGTTATGAAGGACAGGGTAGGTATAAGAGACAAACTCAAAAACATTCTGTAAAATTGGGGAAAGTTAAACAGAAGGGGGTGTCCAAGTGGCAGAGTTGACATACATCTAACCTGCTGCACTGAAGACTTCCAGATAAAGCCAGGAGGAACACTAGATGACACCAGGAAGAATTTGTAAATATTTACTCTGAGCCACGTAAAGGAGGTAGAGATCTCGCATCATGATGCTTTTTCTGAACACTAAGAAAAATGAAACTCTTCTTCTTTTGGCTTTTTCCCGATTAGGGGTCACCACAGTGGATCACCTGTCCACTCATGATTGGCAGTGGAGTTTTACGGTGTCGAGTTGCCAGCTCAATACCCAACCTTCCACAGAAGGCATACACACGCATGCACTCACACCTAAGGCCAATTTTAGAGTGTCCAATCCACCTACAGCTTGTCTTTGGGATGTGGGACGAAACCGGAGCACCCAGAGGAAACCCACGTGGCCACAGGGAGGACATGCAGACTCCGCACAGAAGGCACCGCAGCTGAGGATTGAACCAGAGAACCTATTGCTGTGAGGTGGCAATGCTAACCGCTGCACCACTGCGACCGCCCAAAAAAAATTAAACTCTAATATCTGGTATCGTGAACTAACTGTAATCATTTGTGAGTTATGAGGGGCAAGGCAATATTAACAGGGTACAGCAAGGATATTCTGTAAACTAAGATATGGCATTATGTCTGTGTGTGTGTGCGTGTGCATGCATGAATGCGTGCATGCGTGTGTGTGTGTGTGTGTGTGTGTGTGTGTGTGTGTGTGTGTGTGTGTGTGTGTGTGTGTGTGTGTGTGTGTGTGCTTCTCATGACATGCTAAACCAAAGTCCCATCTACTTGATAGCTCACATAGACATAAAAAACTCCCATAGCATCTATCAAAAAGAGTAGGGGAAGTTATCCCAAGCCCTGGCCAATTTTTTTTAATATTGAGAGAGCAGTGTTTGTCAGATCTCATATTGTTGTCATTTGTGACTCCAAGTCGCTTGGTGTATGGAACAGGTTCTATCTTGGTATTGTTAGAAGAAGTTATCTGAAAGGGGAGCTGGAGGTCTGAGGTTTTGCTTCTTGAGAAAATCATAAGTTTTGTTTTATTGGGATTGAGAAGTAAGTGAGAGTCGGAGAGCCAAGACTCTAGTGCTGTGAAGGAAAGCTGGGTTAATGTATGGAGCTTAGAAAGTGTGGGGGCTGAATAGATACAGATAGAGTCATCAATGTACTGTATGACTGTAGCTTGTTGGGTGTCTATGTGCAACTTATTGGTGAATATGCTGAAAAGAAGTGGACCCAAGATGGAGCCTTGTGGAACACCTAGTGAAACAAGTGATGAAAAATCATATTACCACTTTACAGCTTGTTGTCTATCAAGCAGATAGCTATTAAACCGTGCGAGGGCAGAATGGCTTAGATTAATGGATGAGAGTTTAGTTAGCAATTTTTGATGGGACACGGTGTCAAATGCTTTGGACATATTGAGGAATATGGCAGAGACTAGATCACCATTATTTCTGCATTGGTTGATAGTGTTTGTGAAACTCAATAGTGCGCTAGTAGTGTTGTGGTCGAAAGCCATGTTAGGAATTTGTTAGCACGTTGTTTGACAGTTCAGGAGCTGAGAATTAATAAATTTTTTTCTAATATTTTTGATAGTGGACATAAGATTGATTCTTCTTCTTTTGGCTTTTTGCGATTAGGAGTCGCCACGGCAGATCACTTGTCCACTCATGATTGGCAGTGGAATTTTACAGTGTTGAGTTGCCAGCCCAGTGCCCAACCTACCACAGATGACACACACATGCACGCACTCATGCCTAGAGCCAATTTAGAGTGTCCAATCCACCTACAGCATATTGGCCTAAAATTGGAAAGTTCAAAACAAGACCCCCCCCCTTTGTGAAGCGGTGTGCTATGAGATATTTTCCATATTTTGGGTATATACTCTTCAGTTAAGTACTACTACTAATAATAGTAATAATAATAGTAATAGTTAAATAATTAAGTACTGCTACTAATAATAGTAATAATAATAGTAATAGTTAAATAATTAAGTACTACTACTAATAATAGTAATAATAATAGTAATAGTTAAATAATTAAGTACTGCTACTAATAATAGTAATAATAATAGTAATAGTTAAATAATTAAGTACTACTACTAATAAGAGTAATAATAATAGTAATAGTTAAATAATTAAGTACTACTACTAATAATACTAATAATAAAAGTAATAGTTAAATAATTAAGTACTACTAATAATAATAGTAATAATAATAGTAATAGTTAAATAATTAAGTACTACTAATAATAATAGTAATAATAATAGTAATAGTTAAATTGCTCACAAGTTGCAGTTCATAGAGATGGCATTAAACACATATACTCTTTGGAACACAGATGACCAGGTAATATTGGCTAGGCAAAAATATATTTGATCTTTGTCTGAGAAAAATAGATTTTACTAATTCCCAGTCTCTGAACATAATTAAAGTATGCTGGAGGTGGAAGGAGGGAGGGACTAGTTCAGTCTGGGGTATTGCAGGAACAGAGCCAGTTTTTATTTAGGTGGTCTTTTAGTAGTTGTTTGAAAGAAAAGCTGAATATTGTCCCAATATTGATTACTTTTCTCACATTTAACAAATATATAATACTGGTCTGGATTTAATGTTTTCTTATATCTCCAACAGTCAACTCCTTTAGTTTTATATATTTTGTTAATTTTGGATAATGGAACTTAGATTCTGTGTAGATATTCCAATGAGAGGACTTTGTTTTTAAACCCAGAAACTTTAATATCAGATTGTTACTGCTATCATTATCCGCTTCTGTTACATCCCATTCTTATATGTAATTCCTGCATCTGTATCTGTTATCTCTTTTTGTTTTTAAATCTAAAAATTAGTTTATGTAGTTTAGATCAGGAAGGCTTTATGCCTGTCTCACCATTAATAATTATACAGAAGTATTCCAAGATTTTTGAACAACCTTTTATTTCAATTTCTGCCATTAAAGTTTTCTTTTCTTTTCCTTAAGTTTAATTCTAATGATGTAAATTAGAAGACAGTTTACATGTTCCAGTTCAAAGAATATGTTCTTAACCTGTTCACAGAGCTTGTGAAAATGATTTACATACAACACGAATTTGCAGCTAGTCAGAGAGCTACTACTCATGTGAATATTATATACAGTGCTAGCATTTCATTATCAGTTATGCACTTTTGGAGGGCATATTATTACAAATTATACCTATTACATATACACTGTCATATGTAGAATTATTACCAAGGCCATCCAATACCTTCCTGATTTATCATTTAAATATTAGAAGTATCAACAACAAAGTATCTAACCTTCATACTCTCCTAGCCACCCACCTCCCAGATATAGTATGTGTAACAGAAACCTGGCTTAAACCAGGGACCAAAGATATTAAAATATTACCACCTGGATATAATATGCATAGACTAGACCGAATAAAAAGAAAGGGTGGTGGTATTGCTGTGCTCTATAACAGCAATCTCTACATTACCTTTAACACTGAACAACCACCCCAAATCTCTAATGCAGAAATACTTGCTTTAAAAATACAGCTAAACAAAGAAAAAAGTATAAATCTATTTACAGTGTATATCCCTCCAGGGAACAATGTGGATACACTGGAAAACTTACTTAACTAGATATCCAACAACTACCCCCAAGAAACTATTATCATGGGTGACGTCAACATTGACTGGAACCTATGCTCTTCAGAAACCAACCCCATCCACATTAACCTACATGGGTTTACCCAGATTATAAATACTACAACTAGAACTGGAAATGTAAACCAAAAAGAAAGTATTTTAGACTGGATTCTAATAAATAGCCAGCCACAAACTTATAAGTCTGGGACTGCACCAAATGACCTAAGCGACCACCTCATCACATACATAACAAAAAATAAAATAGGCCTATCTACCACTCCCATGTACAGGTCAATTATAAACAAGAAGCAATTTGACCTAACAAAATTCCAAGAAGAACTCAAATCTTGTAATTGGGCCCCACTAAAGTATCTCCCCCTTGAAGAAGCAGTAACTAGATTTAATACCACCTTCCTAGACATACTTGATAACCATGCTCCAAAAAGGTTAATTAAGACCAAAGTAAACATTGCACCCTGGCTTACAAGGGAAACCAAATCTAAAATTAAAAATAGAAACAAATCCTGGGAAACCTGGCGTGCAACTAAATTATCCCGAGACCGCATCATATTTCAACAAAAGAAATGACACAAAAAGCAATACTAGCTGACAAAAAGTTACTACTGCCAACTACAAAACAAACACCAAAACAACCCGCAAAAATTTTGGGCAGGTCTTAACAACCTCTTACGCCCAGGCAAGTCTTCAACTCCCACCCCAGAAACGGTATCAGATAAAACTCCATTAGAAGTAGCTAACACCTTTAACTCATTCTTCACGAGTACTATACAAACCTTAGCTAACCAACTATCTGCTAAATACAGTACTGTGACGGAGGATATTCCAGTAACTAGACCCACTTTCACTCTACAACCTGTCCCAACAACTAGCATAAGATCCTTATTACAAAAACTTAAACCTACTACCCCCTCCGCTGACCTTCTCCCAGCTGAATACTTACAGAAAGCCGCAAATGTAATAGCCTACCCCATATCAATACTTATAAATCGTACCATCCTGGAATTTTCCATCCCAATAATTTGGAAAACATCCCATGTTATACCTCTTCATAAAGGTGGCTCTTCCACTGAACTGTCCAACTATAGACCAATAGCCATAATGTCCCCTCTTGCCAAAATCATGGAAAAATGTATACATAAACAACTACTTTACTATCTAACCCAGAACAAACTACTGACAAACTCACAACACGGATTTAGACCCAACCACAGCACAACTACTGCACTACTCTCTTTTACTGATACTATAAATTGCAACCGTAATAACAAAATAATATCATCTGCTCTCTTTCTGGATCTTTCAAAGGCCTTTGACATGGTTAACCACCAACTACTTCATAATACTCTAAAAACTTTACAGCTTGACAATCTAACTTTAGACTGGTTTCAAGCTTACCTCTCTGATAGGAAACAAGCAATACTCTGGCAAAATCAACTTTCCAATCTCCTACCAAATACCATAGGTGTGCCACAAGGATCCATACTGGGTCCACTTCTCTTCTCAATCTTTATTAACGACCTACACAAAGCCATCCCTAACGCAACCTGTATACAATATGCTGACGATTCGACCTTAGTCTGTTCGGACACCTCTTTAGACAATCTATTAGCTAAAACTCAATCCTGCTTTACAGCTGTTGAAAACTGGCTAACAGGAAGACAGCTACTTCTTAATCCCAAAAAAAACAAACTGCTTCTTTTTCACCCTACCCAGAAACTGCCCTTCATAGACTTTAGTATACACTCAAATAATGGCACAATTATAACACCTGACCCCCATACTAAACTACTAGGAGTTACCATAGACAATAAACTTAAATATGATATACATATTAATCTTACTATCAAAACTGTCAACAGGAAACTAGGATCATTATATAGAATCAAAGCCTTTCTAACACCTATGGCAAAAACAACTATTGCCCGTACTCACTTATTATCCACACTTCTATATGCATCCCCAATGTTCACTAAGCTGAATAAAACTGAGCTAAATAAACTCTCATGTTCATATAATCACATTGCCAGATTTGCAAATGGTTCACCATATAGAACACACCACTGCAATAACCTAAAGACCTTGGATGGATAGAACTCCCTAACCTCCTTCAGTTGTCTCAACTTACTGAGGCATATAAAATACTTACCCATCCTGAGAAAACCCCTGCTCTAAAGAGCCTAGTCATTCCTTATACTAACCTAAATAGCCTACGCTCCTCAAACAGAATACTTATTCAAAGCGTTAAATCCAACAATGCAAGTGGAGATGCTCTATTTGCTAACACTACTGCTAATATATGGAACTCCCTTCCCACCAGTATTACCACAAATACCTCTCTATCATACTTTAAAAAAAGTCTATTCCAATATTTCAAGTCCCACTGGTTATGCCAATGCTCACACCCTGACTAACTGCCTTGAGTTAACTCACTTCTCTCACCTCTCTTCTCTCAAAAGAATCCCATGGAATCTACCATGTCAGCTTCTTTTCTTTTCCCCTTTTTTCCCCTTGTATTTCTCTTCCCTCTGAACCTCCTTAGTCTTGTATTATCTTTTATGCATGACTAAGTGTTTTTTCTTCAATTCATATATCTGTTCTGCGTCTAATTACCCTCTTTTTATCAACTACTTATGTATGTAACTATTAACGCCTGTATCTCTGGCTTCTTCTTTTTTATAAATTCTATAATTGTTGTTTAATTTAATTTAACATCAGTTTTTTTCTATGTAACAATGTATCAACTGTTAAATGTGGAGCTTTTCTCCCCGGGCCTCCGCTGAAAATGGACATGTATCCAGTCAGATTTTCCCGGTCAACAAATGTAAAATAAATAAATAAAATAAATAAATTAATTATACACAGCGCTAGCAAGAATTTGACTGTTATTTGTATGCAGTGTTAATGGGCAGAAGTGTAACCTGGATTTTTTGGACTTTTGCACCAACTTCCCCGAAAGTTTCCCCCTACCAATGAACAGTTCAGATTTGGAAACCAGGTTTGTATGCTGCTGCCTTTATCAATGAAGAAGTTTATATATATATATATATATATATATATATATATATATATATATATATATATATATATATATAGGAACACTATGAAATACTGAACGCCCAAAATCCCGAAGCTGAAAACAACGAGACCAGATGACCGAAACCCTGCATTACCGAAAGACCAGAAGCGCGAAATGCAAAATCCCGATGTTAAGGGATTTGCATTAGCGCTTCTGGTGTTGCGGTTCAGGTAAGTATGTGTGTGTAAGTGTGTTTGTGAGGAGTGTAGTGTAAGTGTGTGTTGTGACTGTGGTGTGTGCGGGACTGTAATGTGTGGATGTGAGTTTGCCTTATGCGTCTGTTTGTGCGATCTCGGAGTTAGAATAATAAAGTAGGGGGGTGTGGTGGGCGCAGCCCCCACATGGGGGGTGCAGGGGGGGCTTGCCTATGTCTAGTGTAGGATGCATTGTTTGGTTGTGGGGGAAAGGTGTGTGTATGTGTGTGTGCTGTTTGGTTGTGTAACTTTCTCGATTTTGAATTTCGCGGTTTTAAATATTCGGTATTGTGGGGTTTCGGGCATGTGGTCTCGGTGTTTTAAGCATCGGGATTTTGGGCATTCGGTATTTAGTAGTGATTCTATATATATATATGAAAAAGTTCATATATATATATATATATATATATATATATATATATATATATATATATATATATATATATATATATATATATATATATAATATATAAATATATATATATATATATATATATATATATATATATATATATATATATCTACATATATACACCCTAAATGCAGAAATAAACATATAGTGCATACTCCATACTAAAATCATTACATTTGTTGTACCTTTAACTTATTAACTAGTAATGCAGTAGGTAGATATCCATATGCACGCAGCCATTGTCTTTGGTGATTCACTTGTATCATTTCAATTTACTTGCTGGACAAAGGCTTATCTTTCTCATCTATAAAAATCCATGCCTCTGCCATTTCAGCTCATTACAATACGAAACGTCCTAACCCGCAGAGGTGGTGCTGCGATAGCGTTGTCGCCTCACAGTAAGACGCTGTCCGGTTTGATTCTCAGTTAGAGAGTCTTCTGTGTGGAGACATGCATGAATGGGTGTACCTTCATTGAAGGTTGTACATCAGGGCTGGTAACTTGGCACGTAAAAATCAACTACCAATCATTAGCAGACCAGAGTTCTGCTGTGGTGACCCCTAACCGGGAAAAGCTGAAAGACACAACATTTGTAGCTGAAACATGTGGTGCTTTTGTCTTAGCAAAATGCTGGTCCTGTAAAAACTAATTAGCACACTATGGGTTACATGGTGTATGCCTGGCTACTCTCACAGTTATGATATGTAATTATTATATATTGACAACCTGTGAGCAACAATTTGATTACTCATACAGCAATAGAATCAACTATATATTTCTAGTTTCCAATATCACACAATTTGTAACATATCTGTCTTGTCAGCTGTAGTAGGCAGTATTACCTCAATGGAAGAATTGATCATTTGCACATAATTTTTATTAAGTTATGATTTTGTGCTAACAAGCCACTTGTTCTGCTTTTATATGTCTGTATTTTGCATTGACTGATTATCCTTTTGGAAAGGGGATAGAAGCCTAACCTAAGTATAACATCTCACTTACAGGTAACCTCTGTATCTTTACTGTTTTTTTAACTACAGAATATGTTTTCATTCACTTCTTCCACTATAGCTAACTCTATTAATTCTGCTTAGTTATTAAATCCTAATCTAGGACTACTACATATATTCATCTTTGTTTGTGTCTTTCGGCTTTTCCCGGTTAGGGGTCGCCACAGCGGAACTCCGGTCCGCTAATGATTGGTAGTTGATTTTTACATGCCAAGTTACCAGCCCTGACGCACAACCTTCAACGAAGGTACGCCCATTCACGCATGTCTCCACACAGAAGACGCTCTAGCTAAGAATCGAACCGGACAGCATCTTACTGTGAGGCGACAACGCTACTGCAGCACCATACATTCATCTAATAATGACATATTTCTTTTTATACATCTTGAAATAGTTTTGCTATACTCCTGATTATTGACACTGTATAACACTGTATTGCTACTTAATGCCTTGTAATAATCCTGTAATATTGCTGTTTAATGCTAATTTATAATGGAAATTGTATAATATGTCGGAGCTCAGTCAGGCAAGCCCAGTCAACAAATGTAAAATAAATAAATAATAAATAAATACATCTATAGAAAAATTCTTCTATCTCTACAGTGACAGAAGCATTAGACATAAGTTGCCTTACCCTCAAGCACAGTTGAAATGTTTCAAAGTTCAAAGATGAAATCATTGGCAGTACTAAGTCTAAGTAAAACATTTATTATATTATTCTATTCTATTTTAGTTTACTAGCAGGCCTTCATGTCTTTCAGCTTAAAACCAGGTGTTATAACCAGAGGCAGAGTTCAGCTTCTTATTTCTAAAATAATTCAATGTTATATCATTAAAATCGTTCTTAATGTTTCTGTCACAAAACTGGATTAACTTGCTTGAAAATGTAATCTTGAAGGAAGACTCACATATGATATTGGTTTGGTCTATATTCCTCCAGCTAGCACCACAGCTGAATTTTCTAACATTTATTAAAGTGTCACTTTATAAGTTACAACAAATTCAAATACATTAATAGAAAAGAAAACACATCTTTAATGTGTTTCCATTATAATAATTATTATTGTGCCATGTACACATATGTTTATTTTTTAATAATTTGTATTCACTCCAGTATTACATAAATAGTTCAGTTCTTGCCTTCCGTTAAACCTCACTCCTCCTCCTCCCGAGCATTATTCTGCATTTATTGTTCCAACAAATTCCATTTATTTGTATGGAATTTGCTCCTTCTCTTTTCTAAAGATCCCACTCCAATCTTAATATTTCCTTGACAATATTCAGTACTACTATTATATCTTTCTTATATGCTGATTTCTCTTTTCTAGTACTAGCTTGCTTGTTTTCCAATAGCATTATACTTAGCAAGGCCTTATTATGTTTAGACAGTTCAGATCCTTTGTCCCAGCTCAAAATGATAATTTCCCTTGTTAATACCATTTGTTCTCCCAACAGTTCTGTGAAATTACTTTGTGGAATTTTTTGTAAAATCTAATAATTTGTTAAATTTCATAAAAAAAAATCCTAATTTCCCATCTCATCAACACCACATCTCGGATATTTATTATCTATCTGAGAAAAAATGAACTAAAGTTTACATGGGGTTTTAGCATTCATATCCAAACAATTCCTTACAAGAATCCTAAACAATCTGGACTTTATGCATTTTTGGGAGTCCTATATATGTCCTCACATTGTTACTTTGTAATTTGTTTTTCTATTCTATTTTCCAATATTTTCTAACCTCCTCTGATCGATTCTTATAGTTATAATGGAATATTTTATACACCCTACTAATTATCTTTCTTTTGTAACAGTATTTTATGTTGTAGACAGAACTAAAAATTTTCCCAAAACTGGTCTTTCACATAGCATGCCCCATATCCCTTTCTTTTTGCCTGCACTCAATAGTCACTAACAGTGAAGACGATCTTTACTCTACAGTTCAAACTGCTATTTAGCCTCATCCCACTCCATTACCTTTAAGTTATTTTCTCCCAGCATCTTAGTTCCTTTGCTAATTTGTCCAGTAAACTCCAGCCCCCATCACTGATTTTCTATAGCCCTGCTTGCAGACATCCCAAATGGTAAAATCTCCATTGTCCATTTCCATGCTAGATTAGTTCTTAGAATACTTTCTGCTACTTTATGAATATATTATTCTATATGGTAAACATTTGCAGCCACAATCCTAGTATCTTTTTATCGTCTGAATTCCCCTCACTGTTTTTCATTGTTATCCTGTCTACCTTAATTTTTAACCTTCCGCTTGAGCTGTGTATATGAGGTTTAACTATGTAGCTTTAAAATACTCCTTCAGATCAGGTGACAGTAAACCATCATGTTCTGTGGGAAGAATCTGCAGGAGGAATTCAGTTATCCCAGTTAACTAATGACTTCTTCCCCTCTCGAATAAATTCACTTAGCTCTTTATCAATTGTCATCTACACCTTCCCTACCAGTTGAAAAAAATGTAACTGATCTGTATGCAAGAAGGGACTAAAACATTTTCATTGTTTGTATCTTACTATCCATATCCATAATCAAGAGCTTCTGGTTTCTTAATTTTTGCATTATCGTCTGTTTAGTCTCTTCCTACATATCCTTAGCTGCCTAAATACCCAAACACATCATCTTATCATATCTCCATAAATTCTGGTATTGCTATCTGAGTACATAATATACTGCTATAGCTTTTGGTTTATCTTCATTTATTTAATATCCCAAAAATGTTATCTACAATTTGCCTAATAATCATTTGAGTGTCTTTTAAAGATGATGGAGATGAAGTACATGAAATGGCTAGTAGGATACCCACTGTGGGACAGACGAAGAAATGAGGACATCAGAGTACAAACCAAAGCAGCTCCAGTTGCAGAGAAAGTCAAAGAGAACAGATTATGATGATTTGGTCACTTGTGCAGGAAAGCAGAAAACGTGAGGGAGACAGGAGGAAGGCACAAGAGGAAATAAGAGCTTCCAGCGAAGTTGTGGATGGATTGTGTGAGAGAAGTCCTACAGTAGTCATATGACTGTCGAAGAAGGTAGGAGAGTGGTACTGAATCGAGAAAAGTGGCAACAGTTGGCACAACACCTTGACTCTATCTAGAAAATAGAAGAGGGGAGGATTGATTATGATAATGATGATTTTAAGTTGCATTATCATTCTAAAGCAAATGTTTCCTTTCGTGGTGGATTAAAGTAGCTTTCCCTAGCTCACCTGGTGCAACACCCTTGGTTAATCATATTCTTATTAAATGAGTACTCAGTAAATCCCCATAAAGGATTAGCTTCCAACAGCAGCTGAATGCTGTAGATGTATAATTTTATTTTTTATACTACAGAGTTCTAATTAACTATTGATGTTATTTTCCAAACCTCCGTACTCATTACAGCAAACTCTCAGAACAGCGAAATTCTCCTCTTGGAAACTAACCACTTGGCCACCACTGAAAAACCTTGCTCTTTCCTCCACCATAGTGTGATCTTGGAGTTGTTATATTTAGGTAGAGGGGTGTCGGAGGGCAAAACCCCTTAACTCTGGTGGGTTTTATCTATGTATAATTTTATTTTTTATACTATGGAGTTTTAATTAACTACTGATGTTATTTTCCAAAATTCCATAAATTATATATAAATAAAACCTACCTGAGTGGGGGCCTCACCCTCCACACACCCCCACCTAAATATAACAACTCTGAGATTGCACTATAATGAAGGAAAGGGGAAGGTTTGTCAGTGGTGGCCAAGTGGTTAGTTTCCCAGAGGCGAATTTCGCCGTTCTGGGAGTTCGCTGTTACAAGTTTCCAATGATGTCTCACTGTTCTGCAAATCAATGTTTTGTAACTTTGATTATTCATAGGGGAACTGAATACTGCTTAGTGATGTATAAAACTTAAAGACAGCATTGTTATACCCCTGTTTTAAATATAAAGAGCAAAGGGCATTGCTAACTAAAGACTCTACTACTAGCTGGTTTTATATCACTTAAAGCTGCTTTGCTATATTTTCACAAATCCCTTTTATCACTTCAAGAGAAATATTCCTCAAAAGGGATCTAAAGAGTGAAGAGTACTCCCAACCCTTGGATGGCAAAGGAAAAAAAAAAACAAGAATTTGGTAAAGGGAAAACAGCTTGGAAAATGAATAAGTGGTTTATGGTCAATGACTTAAGATCAGTCATCACCAAAGGATATTTATTTTCCTTTTGCTAAGCACTTTCATTTGACACCTGACTACTCATCCTTGATTCAGGCCAAACTTCAAGTACTTGGCCAGTCTTGAAAAAATGGATTCTTCCTTTCACATTTAAACCTGCAACAGGTGACTCATTGGTTAGGTGCTGTTCCCAGCTATGGACTCTCTCTGGGTTTGATGAGCTTTATTGTGTTTATTTATAGTCTGTAGTGCATTTTGACATGTGCCCTCACATGTCATTAATACAGCATTATTTTCAGGTGTGTTTCTGGATCTCTGGAAAATTGCTATCCTCTTTCCAATTACCAGAGATGCACATAGTCATCTTCTTATGTCCTACAGACCTATCTGTCCATCATCTAATTTATCTAAATATCTTGAAAAAGCCACCTCAAGCACGTAAAGCAATGCCTTGAGGATTACAGCCTTCTGTTTGAGAAGCAAACCACTTCAGCAAAGCCACAGTACTGTGAAAGTGCTACTCGCTTTTTACAGACGGCATTTACCATAATATTAATCGTGGCATTCATACAGGAGTTCTGTTGGTGGCCCTAACTTAGGGTTTGATTTTGTGCCATGTAAAAGCTTACTTCATGAATTAGCACTCCACAATATTGTCCCTAAGGCCACCTGCTGGTTCCAGGATTATTTAGGGAAAAGAGCTTTCAGAATAAAAACTAACAACCCTACCAATGAAATAAGGAACAACAGAAAGATCTGTGCTGGGTCTATCACTACTTATTCATTTAATTAACATGTCTTATTTTCTATACACAGTTAATTTAACAGTGCCTGTGTATGATAACCTTACTTTATGAAACTATAATAAGAAACTAAAAATATTGAAAAATTCTTACTAAAGATACTGCTCAGATATTTATCAGGTTGCAAAGAATAAGTCTTACAGTTAATTTTCAAACACCTAAAGCTATGCTCTCTGACACACATTTGAGGCTTTCACCTGTGAGTGATTATTTTTCTCTATATACCCCTACAGGCTATTACATTCTGCGCACATCTTTGTCTTTTCTGAACATATTAGTAAATCAGTTTTTGAAGCTGAGACTTTTTTACACATCTGTTATGCAATTTCTCATTCTTTATCAGCAGAAAGAATTCTTTCTTTGTATTTTTGAACCAAATATTTTCAGAATCTTTACAACCCATTAAAATGTGTTCCTGTCTAATGACGCTCAATGCTTATTTTTTTACGGTGCCACTTAGTTTAATATTTAGGTTATTCATTATTTTCTATGACAAGATAGAAGAGAAATACTTAATGTTTATTGTGAATTATGTTAGTTGTTTCTGAATTTTTTGTATTTTTCTTCTCTGTTTCAATGGGGTCTATGTTATATCATCGAACGGCCACATTGTTGAATGTCATCTCATCGACAATGCAGGCCGTCACCCCCCCCCCATGTGAGGGCCCCCCCCTCCACTAATTATATATACCAACTCCAAAATCACACTACAGTGGAGAAGAGGGTAAATTTCCTGATCCCAACCGTAACGCTGCTTCGCAAGGGACGGCTTGCACTTGTCACCCCTGGGATTCCAGATTTTGGCAAAGGCTCTTGCCATCCCCATAGTGCCTTTTTTAGGCAAGGCTCAAATTCTAAACCTACCACCCTAGAACAAAACAAAGAAAAAAAACTAAGGGTAATGCTGCTCAATGCCAGAAGTCTCAACCTCAAGATGCACTTTTCGAGGCCCTTCTCAGTATGGAGAACATCGATGTCTGTGCTGTGACAGAAACCTGGTTCAAGGCTCCTGAGAGCACCCCAGCACTATCAGGTTTTACCTCATATCATGCGTTCCGGCCACAAAACCCGGACAATACCAAGAAAGGAGGAGGGGTATCCATATTCATCAAGGACACCCACACCTCAAGATTGGTGACATCGCACGATGCATTGGAAACCATCCAGGTGCAATTAACCATAGGCAAGACTGCTCTGCAAATTGTAGCATGTTACAGGCCACCCTCGCAAACTCAGGAACCTCATATGGCCTTCCTGAAAACACTGGAGGGGATAAATGTATCTCCGAACACCATCATACTAGGTGACTTCAACTACCCTAATATAGACTGGGAACACTACTCAAGCCCAAATACTCTAGCCCAAAAGTTCCTGGAATTCATAAACTCAAATGCCATGGAACAACTAGTCACCATCCCCACAAGAGGAAAGAACATACTTGATCTCATCATCACGAACATGGGAGCACAATGCTCAATGCCAGAAGTATACCCCTCACTGGTGAGATCTGATCACAAACTAATCTCGCTGGAGGTCCTCATCCCCCCCCCACCCCAAATGAAAAAGACCACAGTAAAGAACTTCTCGAAAGCCGACTTCACACTTCTAAAGACTAGTGTGGTCTCCTTTAAGGCCCCTGAGCCGGCGGTTAACATTACTCAAACCGCTGAATCACTTACAAATGCCTTCTACCAGCACCTGCAGGGCTGCATGGATCAGGCAATCCCAAGCAAAACAAAGACTCTTTGTACCAAAGGCAAGCGTCCAGTCTGGTGGACCCCAGCCATAAACAAACTCTACAACAAGAGGAGAAAGCTACTACAAGATAGAGCAAAATCCTTAAAAGGTAAGACACCGCTGATCACTATAAGTAAAAAGCTAAGAGCTCTCATAAAATCATCCAAAGCTAATTTTGAGAAAAAATAGCTAAGGACTCTAAAGACAACCATAAGGCATTCTTTAGCTATGTCAGAAACCTAGGAGGAAACTCCCAGATATGCTCAGAATTAGTTCAAAATGATGTGAAGATTACTGATCCTACAGACATTGCCAACATACTGGCTGACAGGTTCAGTGCAAACTTCTCCCCACCCTCCCCACCTAAAGAAGAGATATCTATACCAAATGATTGTAGCCCCCCAAACATCTCTGACGCTCAGGTGAGAACTGCTCTCTCCAAGGCAAAGAACACAGCATCCATGGGACCTGATGGTGTCCCCGGCTGTGTGCTCCATGAACTCAATGAGGAATTAAACCCACAGTTAGGACAGCTGTTTAATCTTAGTCTCACCTCCGGATACGTACCCAGGGAGTGGCGCACAGCGACTGTGGTCCCACTCCACAAAGGCGGTGCCTCCACCGACCCTGGAAATTACCATCCCATTAGCTTGACAAGCCTGATCTGCAAAGCCATGGAAAGGATCATAATGGATCTCATAAATAAAGACATAGGGAATTTGCAGACTTTGGATCCAACCCAGTTTGGCTTTGTCAAAGGCAGATCATGCCTTTTAAACTTGGTTGACTTTTTCGAAACAGTCACCAAGGCCATTGATGAGGGAAAGGCAGTCCATACAGCCTGCCTAGACCTGGCGAAGGCTTTCGATACAATACCCCACTCAGGTATCATTGAAAAACTCATCAACTTAAATGTAAACCCATACATTACAAGATGGGTTGCAAACTGGCTGAGTGACAGAACCCACAGGGTCAGAGTTGCTGGCACCATGTCAGACTCTAAGCCTGTCACAAGTGGTGTCCCACAGGGCTCAGTCCTGGGCCCACTCTTGTTTGGCATCTACTTTTCTGAAGTACAAGCAAACACAGGAGGGTCATGGCTGACAAAGTTCGCAGATGACTGCAAACTGGGCGCCGTAGTTGAGAACACATCCGACACAGATACCCTTCAGAAGGGTCTCACAGAAATGGATAACTGGTGCCAGAGCCATGGCCTCAAGTTAAATGCCAAGAAATGCATAGTCATACCCTTCAGGAAAAATAAGGTTACCCCTAGCTACCATATAGGTGGCAATCCCCTGAACTCAGAAGAAGTTATTAGGGACCTGGGAACCCAGGTTGACAGTAGCCTTTCATTCAACACTCATATTGCTAAAGTAGTTAGGAAGACCTTCTACATTGCCCACCTTATCATGAAGGGATTCACATCTAGATCAAGGGAAGTCATAGTCTCCCTATACTCATCACTCATCAGACCAATGATCGAGTACAATGCCCCATTCAGAATGTATCTGACCCGACACTTGCAGCAGCTGGAGAGGCCACAAAGGTTCCTCACCAAAAGGATAAAGGGTCTTAAAAATCTGTCTTATGCTGCATGACTGAAAGAACTCCAGTTATATTCAGTTGCGTACCGCTTGCTCAGAGGTGACCTATGCCTGACATACAAGGCCATGTCAAACCCAGATTTGATGAATATGCTTCATCTCAAAAAATCTAGATCCCTCAGGGCCACAAGGGCGGGTGACTTAAACCTCGACACGGTTATTAATAGGACGTGCTGGAGGGATAGATTCATCACCCAAAGACTCCCTATGCTGTGGAACAAAATCCCAGTTTATGTGAGGCAGAGCACCTCGCTGGCCTTGTTCAAGAGGAATCTTGACCAATGGATGGGAGATCGCAGATACACCCCAGGGGTTACCTCAGTGTCACTGCTCGACAGAGGCACAGCTAAATAATGGGCATAGTTTCTCCAAACTAAGGGGTGGCATAAGCCACAAAACTATGGGCTAGGCTTATAAATGCCCTCGGGCAGATAGCCTAGTATGAACCTATGAACCTATGAACCTATGAACAGTTTGACTGCCTGCATTGTCGATGAGATGACGTTCAACAATGTGGCTGTTCTATAATATGACATAGACTCATTTCATTGTAATAGATAGCTGAAAATGTATCATGGTCTAGATCATTTATCTGTAAAAAATATCAAACTAACCAAATAAATAAAATAAACGTATGTGTTATTGATATCAGATTACTTCTTCAAGTATGTCAATCAGTAAATCTGGTCAGTTTTTTCTTCATACCTATAAAACTAGGCATGTTAAAACAGTGTAATACAGTAACAAGCCAGAGGAAGGTTTTGGATAAATTGTATAAATTAGTCAAGGATTAAGAAGATCCCAAAATGTTTTATGAAAAAATGAGCCTTAAAGCACCTACTAAAATTAAGATCACAACCACACACTGAGAAAACTGACATGGTAATGAGTCTCACAGGTCTAGTGCCCAAAAGAAAATGTCAGCTCCTAACAGCCCCCTTCCAAAAAAAAAAAAAAAAGAAAAGAATCTGCTCCACCTGTAGTGGAATGAAATGTGGCGAGCCTTGGATGTGATTTACAACTGAAGTTATAACAAAGGTCCATGGTCATATGGTCTGCTTGCCCACATGAGCAGCTAGTTTATTCTGAATGAAGGAAACAAACAATTGACAATTTATTTACTCATTTTATTATTTATGGTACGGCAGTAGTGTTGTTACCTCACAGCAAGAGGTTCTCCCGTTCGATTCTCGGCTTGGCTTGGGAGTGCCTTCTGTGTGGAGTCTGCATGTCCTCTCTGTGGTTGGGTAGCGTTTGAAAGACGTGTGTGCGGAAATGGGTGTGCCTTCACTGAAGGTTGGGCATCGAGCTGGCACCTCGGCATTTCGTAAAAATCTACTGCCAATCATTAGCGGACCGGAGTTCCGCTGTGGCAACTCCTTACCAGGAAAAAGCCGAAAGACACACAACATTATTTATTTTGAATTTGTTAACTGGGTTGGTCAGCTGGTCCAAGGATCCTTTTCAGCCATGATCCAGGCCAAAGGTAGACATACAAAGTAGGAAAACAATACAGGGTACATATGTGACAAAGAATGTTCTAGCATTGCAGACTAAAGCATGAAAGTACAGTTGTGTAAAATCTTACCATAACAGTAGATGTACTTGCCTTCACTGCTGCAGTATTCCTTATGTATGAAATTCCCTGCATTGTAAACTGTACTATGTCCTTACATTCACTGCTACAGTGTTCCTTATGTATGGGAGAGTGCCAAAGCTCAGGAAGAAACTTGGGATGAGGAAGGAGCAGTATAGCCCTGTAGAAAACCATGAAGAATGTCCCTAGCAAAACAGCCCTGGCTGCAGAAAAAACATCCAACTTGTAGTGCTTGGTAAAAGTATGCACAGAAGTCCAGGTGGCTGCTTCAAGAATAGAATTAGTATCCAACCCCTTTAAAAAAGCACCAGAAGAAGTCACAGCTCTGGTAGAACGAGCCTTTACAGAAGAAGGATGACTCTTGCCAAGAAAAGTATAACAAAAAGGAACAGCCTTTGAAATCCAAGAAGAAATAGTTTGCTTGGATGCAGTAATCCTAAAGACCTAGCATAAAAAGAAACAAATAAATGATCAGAATTTCTAATAGCTTTAGTCTTATCCAAATAAAATCTGAGCTGTCTATGCACACCTAAGGTATGCAGCACACACTCACTATCAGATTGTAGAGAGAGGAAAAATGTAGGCAAATGACTAGACTGATTAAGTGACAACTCATTAACTACCTTAGGTATAAAAGAGGGATTAGTACACTAGGACATCCTCACATCCTGTCCTTATAAAATATCAAAAAAGGAGGATAAGCCATAATGGCTTGCAACTCAGACATCCATCTGTCAGAAGGAAGAGCTAACAAAAGATCAGTCTTCCAGGAACAATGCTATAAGGACGTTAAAGCTGCAGGCTCAAAAGGAGCCTGGGTCAATTTTTCTAGAATGAAATTAAGATTCCAGGGAGGAGGAACAGGCTTCCTGGGAGGTCTAATGTGAATGACTCCTTTAAGGAATTGTTTGGCCTCAAATCTAGAAGTTAAAGGAGGAGATAAAGGCAGATAAGCAGAGATAGCTGATAAATGGGTCTTAATAGAAAAATAGGCCAAACCAGCATTGAGCAACTCACATAAATAAGAGAGAACCAAAGGAACATCCACGGTAAGTGTGTCCAGGTTACAACAGAGATACCAAATAGAAAACCTCATCCATTTGGATAAGTAGGATTTCCTAGTAGTAGGTTTCCTGGCCTCCTGCAGGATTCTAAGCATGTCCTCAGAAAAAAAAGGTTTGTATGAGGAATCAAAATCCTATCAGCCACAGTGTCATTTGAAGCATGGACAGGTGGGGATGGATAAGATATCCCTTGTCTTGTGTGATTAGATCCACCCTGTGAGGTAACTTGTGATGATTGCCCCTGGCTAGAGGCAGAAGAAGAGGGAACCAGTGCTGTCATTGCCAAAAGGGAGTCACCAACAAGATTTTGGGAGCGTCCTATTGAATTTTGAACAGGACTTTTGGAATGAAAGGAAAGGGAGGAAATGCATAAAGAAACATCCCCTTCCAAGAAAAAGAGAGGGTGTTCACATTCCAAACCAGAGGACCTTGGACTCTGGCACAAAACAGAGGACATTATCTGTTCAGAGGGGAGGCAAATAGATCTACTTGAGGAGTACCCCACTGGTGGACAATGTCCAGAAACACATACCTGTGAAGTATCCATTCATGGGATTTAGTTAAGGACCTGCTCAGAGTGTCTACCACAATATTTGATCTGAAGGGATATAAATTGCCTGAAGAGTCACTTGATACTTGACAGCCATATCCCATACCAGGAGTGCCAACGGGCAAAGAAGGTAAGATCCCATGCCCCCCTGTTTGTTGATATACCACATAACTGTGGTATTGTCCTTGAATATCTTGAAAGGCCTGTGATTTTCTTGCACTGGCCCAGTAATCAAGAAGCCTCAATCCTCACCAATGGGAACAGTGAGGAACGTACACAATGGGAGGATGACAAGTATACAAACGCAGTAAAGTACAATTTCCCTTAAGAGTATACAGAGATCACAATCAGTCTAGGGCTGGTTTCTCCCTCTCCCTCTCTCTCCAGATCCCCAATAAGACTCCCCACTGGCACAGCTATAGAGCTGAATCCTTAGCCAGGGTTCCAAGCCATGTCCTCCCAACAGTCTCTCTGTCCAACCAGTGCATCATGTCTCTGCCCAAGTAGCTGACACACACACACACACACACACACACACACACACACACACACACACACACACACACACATACTTTGAGATTTATTTATACACAAACACACACCTGGGAAAGGCTAGCACAGGTTTACTAGCTATGCCCACTTCTGCCCAGACCATGAGGTAGTTATCACTGCCACCAGAACCCCTTATCAGCTATTTTAAGGTACTTCCCAAAGGGTGACCAATCCTACTGTGTAACGTTACCATTATCCAAATGGTAAGTGTGACCAACAGCAAGGCTATTTAGGAGTGGTCTGTACAGTGTCACCAAATACATATGCCAGTACTCTAAGAGCTTAAATATCTCTAACAAACCAGCCACAAATATGGGTTTAAATATATTTAATAATAAATAATAAAAGAACAAGACAATACTCAATCAACACAGTTACTTCAGAGTTCAGAATCACAGGGAATATTTTAAAACAACATTGCAGGACAGTCTCAAATAAATACAGAAAACATCTCAACTAATCTTTACTATATTCCTAGCTATATCTAATAGATACTATGCCCTAAATAACTTACTTACAGAGCAACATGCAGGCAGAAGTGCTGAATGGATGTTTCTAGGTCCAAGACAAGATACAAAATACACAGTCGCTCCCTGAGAGAGTTCTTAAATTAATATCAAACATTACTGCTGGGTCAGCTTGGATGACATCACTTTTTGTCACCTGACTTCAGTTCCCAGACTAACAGAAACTAACATCTCTATGTTAAAAATACATATCTCTCAGATGTTTGCTGAGAACTGGAAGTTGTAAAACAACTAAACACTTTTACATTTTAGACCTAGTAATTACTTGTCTCCAAGACAACAGAAAAACCTCTAGACATCCTGTCTTCTTGCTGCATGGAATCTAACTTTTATCACACATCATAAAGCACTTAATTTCAACTTATTTTCTTGAAGTTTTGTAAATTAATCTTCTATGTCCCAGCAGGGTATGCTGTGGTTACATTCTTGAAGCTCAGTACATAACATACAGTTCTGTGTAAATCCTGAGAGGAAAGAAGGGGATGAAAAGGGAGTGAGCCCTGGATTTAGAGACAACTGCTGAATCCACCAGTGAAGTTCCTTCTTGAGACAAGGAAGAAGAGGAACTACAAAGTCCAGATGATGTGCAAGCCAAACTGACTTCAGAAACCACTAAAACGTTCTCTTCTGGAGTTTGGCCAGAGGGATCATCAGAATGGTGGATGCCATAAAACCCAGAGCTCTCAGAAACTCCCTGGCTGTAAAGGAAGCCAGAGGAAGAAGACGGAAAGAAGGAATGAGAGTTAAGCCCTTGAGATGAGGCAGGGATGCCAGCAAAGGCGCTGTCTGAATCTGCAACCCAGAAATACATGATCCTGAGAGTGAGTCAGAGAAGACTTTTTGAAGTCTGTTGTGAACCCCTGACTCTGAAGAAGGGAAACGGCAAAATGAAGATTTTCAACAGGATCTCTGGAGAAGTACCCCGAATCAACTGATTGTCCAGGTAAGGAAATGTTTGGATCCCTTGAAGTCTGCAAAAAGCAGTCACGAGTGAGGCATTTGGTGAATACCCTTGGGGCAGTAGAAAGGCCAAAGGGCAAAGCAGAGAACTGAAAATGCAAGGAAGCAACAGAGAAATGCAAAAACTTCCTGAAAAGAGGATGGATCAGAATATGGAGATAAGCATCCTTGAGATCCAGAGACATCATAAAGACCTGGGGGAGCATGAGAGAAAATAGAGTCTGAAGGGACAACATCTGAAAGAAAGGCACTTTTAGAAAAGTGCTTAGATGAGAGAGGTCTAGAACTGATCTCCAAATACCCTCTTTAAAACCCCTGAGAAAAAAAGGAGTTTTTCCCTTTGGAGGCTGAGGAATGCCCATAAAAGGGGTCAGGAATTCCACACCATGAAGTACCCTTGGTGAATAATAAATAGAACCCAAGAATCCTGAGTAATCTGAAGCTAAACTGGAAGAGAAAGAAAAAGGTGAAGAGAAAGAGAAACGTGGCAGGGAAGCAACGTATAGTCATACAGCACCTGGTATATCAAGAAAGGAGGGCTTCTGAATCCCTGAAGTCTGAGTGGCCTTAGCAGGAGGAACCTGCTTGCCACTATTTTTACCTTTAGTAGGAGGGTGAGATTGCCTATGAGCAAAGGTTGGCTTATTTAGGTAATTTCTCTGAAATTTAGGTGCAGGAGAAACAAACATATTTAAGCTCCTGTAAAGCATTTTCCTTATCCTGAAGGGACTTAAACACACCAGCAGCTGCTTCTCCAAACAAAAGATTATTATCCAGAGAAGCATTTATCAACTTAAGCTTAATATCATCCAGTGAGGGCTGAAGGCTTAGCCAAGAATACCTCCTCATCACTGAACCAAAAACAGCAGCCCTAGAAGATGCATCTGCTGCATCATAACTACACTTGATAGAATGACGACCTACCTGAGAGGAAGTCCCTAACAAAGAAAGAGCAGAAGTTTTACCTTCAGAGTCAGGGAGATCAGAAATAAACTGACAAGATTGAGAAAAGAAAACCAACACATACCTGGACATAAATGTCTGATAATTAATAGCCCTAAAGGCCAGAGTAGCTGAGGTATAAACCTTCTTACTTAGCCTTTCCATGGTGCTGCAGTCTTTATCAGAATGCAGTAACTTGGGCAAAGAAAGCAATTGAGAGGGTTTGTCAGAGGCTAAATCATCAGGCACCCTATAAAACATCAGGCTTCTTGGGAGCAGGAGGCAAAGAATCAGGAGCTTTAGAGGCATTGGAAAACACATCCAACAAAGCAGTCAAAACAGGAGGAACAGAAAAAGTTCTGGGAGATTCCAAATGAAGCAACTCATAATACCTCTTATGGATGTCAGAAACCTGAGCACAATCTCATCTAAAAAATACCACCATCCTATAGATTGTGTCCCCAAAGGAAAATTCTTCAAAAGGAGTATCAGGACTATTAGATTCCTCCTCCTGTGACCCATAGTCCAAAGGAGAAGGAATTTGACTAGAATAAGTCAGGGATTCCTCATCAGAATCCGACTACTCCTCAGAAGAGTTCTTTTCCCTCAGCCTTTTAATGGGAGTAGAGGACAAGGGGAAGCAGGACCAGAAACCCCCTGATGAGGTTTTAATGCCATTAAAGCATTAAACAAACCCTAAGTAAAGGCCTGCCACTCAATCTGTGGATACCTACGAGCTGGAGAAA
The DNA here is from genome assembly GCF_019279795.1 of Protopterus annectens. Classification (NCBI taxonomy): domain Eukaryota; kingdom Metazoa; phylum Chordata; order Ceratodontiformes; family Protopteridae; genus Protopterus; species Protopterus annectens. The sequence continues at coordinate 1,914,520,671 of NC_056743.1, read as the reverse complement.
CATGCTTAGTTTTTTTTTTCTTCTTTAAAGGAACATCCGCCCTATAAAACTTAGAAGGCTCTTACCCAGGATAGCATTCAATAACCATAGTAGGAACTTCTTCGCTAACTAAAATCTGCAGAACACCCCTAGGCCCCTCAGAAATAATCAACCATGGTTCCCCCTGAGCGTGCAAAATGGATGCCTGCAAAGCCTCATCAGACATGCTGCAAGCCAGATCCTCACCAGTCTCCAACCTGGTTGTGGAAGAGGAATCTGACAACAAAGCCAGGTGAACATCCAGGTTCCTACCAACCTTGGGAGAAACACCCAGCAGAGGATGGATAGTAGAAGATTCCACTCTTGATTTTTTCACTTTCTACCCTAACGTCTGACCCTCGGGGCAGGAAGTTCCTTTCACTGTATGTTTAGCGAGAAACTTAAGACGCTAGTTCTCAAGACACAAAGAAAGGGAAGAAAGTCTACCGCGAAGGGGTTCAGGATGAACACCTGACAATTCAAGCAGCATGTATGGTTGTGAGAAGCTCCTGGGTAGAAAAGACACTTATTATGGCAGTTATGGCAGCCCTTATGGGGAATCTGTCTCCCACACTGGCACTTACCCTACCTAGATGACATTAACCCCTAACAGCAACAAACAAGCCAAGAAAAAACAAAACCCCAACAAGGTACTTATCTGCAGTAGCTTGGACTTCAGAACAAGAAGTAGGCATTCACTGGAGAAAGAAAATGTGTTCAAACTGGCAGAAAATGGATGTAGGCAAACAGACCAATGATCAGAAGCCATGTTCAGACTGTCAGCAAAGAATGTCTGAAGATGGTACATGTACACCTGAACATTACCTTTAAGCCCTATGCTACACGAGGAGTGCATGGGTGATGTTTGTCATACCTTAAAGCAACAATAGGCTTTGGTATACTGGCTGGACATCAGGCCATATGTAAGGAATACTGCAGCAGTGAATGTAAGGACATCTTGATTTACATGCAGACAAAGCAACATAAAATTCAATAGCATACTATGTCTGCCAGTTGGCTTAGAGGATTAAGAATTAATGAGCTGTTCTCTGTGGTCCAGTGGTGCAGGGTTTGATTCCCCCACCCTCTATTGCCTAATTGTGTGATTCAGAACAAATCACTTAACCAGACAGTGCTCCCAGGCTTAGCCTGAAAAACATCCATGGAGATCAGTGCTTTACCCTAGAAAATAAATACAAAATTGGCATTCATGATACAGAAGAGTACAATGGCAGTATGGTCTGCATGAAGCAAGGTGTCCTAGAGTGTACCTGGATACAGAAGGATAGGAAAGACAGAAGAATGTAAGAAAGTACTAGTTAGTAGAGGGAACTCAGCTTTTACCTGCATATGGAAGGACAGAAAAACAGAAGAGGGTGAAACTTACAGATGAAGGATACTTTATGAATGTTTTAGTCCTATAAATATAAGATAAATACAGCATCCAGGAACCCAAGTGCAAGATATGCTTCCATACCTCTCAGCTGTACAGATTTTCGCAGAAGGTCCAGATTTTTGCCTCATATTTCTGATCTGTTTTTCTTAAAATTATGTTTTTCTGGCAAATTAGTGGTAAATCATTAAAGATTGAAGTTAGAAAATCATAACAGATATTTGAGTTTCAGACTTCATACCCTTCAGACAATTCATGCTAATGCAAAGTCTTTTATTCTATTAACTTTCCAAGTTTGTAAGAGCAATATTTAAAAATTGTCCCTATTTTTGGGCCTTTGTCCCACTTTTATTTATGGCTTTGTCCAGATTTCTTGCTCTAAGAGGTTGAGAGGTATGATGCTTACAAACATTCCGGGGACCAGGATAACAGGAATTGAGATGCGCCTTGTGTTCCTCTGCAGGAACTGAAGCACCCTTAGTAAAATAAGTTAACATAGAAGGCTACTCTTATCCATATGGAAAGCTGTATATGAATCTGAACACAAAAATACTTGCATATAAATACCTTGACAGCATCCTTCCTGAAGTGATTGGCAGAAGCTGTACCATCTTCCAGGTAAGACATTTCAAAGACACAGAAAAAGCCAACTCAAAAACAGGTTTCTTCACACTTTGTAAAATGCATCTACATCCCCTAGAAATATGTTCACCTACTTAGGAGGTGTGAGGGGTAGAACTCCTCTAAGAAATATTAATTGTTGGATGAGAAGCCAAAGAAAAAGTCCTCAAGGAAGGCATGCTGAAAATGTAAAACAGAAGCCCAAATGGAATGGGAAAATGTCTTAAAGAAAGCAAATGTAAAAAGTAATCACAGACACTCAGAAAATGAAAACTCTGAGAGTCCCTGTAATTGTACTTACATCAGAGAGAAGGAATCTCTTCCCTTTTTGGTAAGATTTCCTGGCAGAGGGTTCCTTAGCCTCTTCTAGGAAGTTAATTAGCTGAAGCAAAAAAAGTCTCTCTAAGGTAATAAAACATCAGCCGTCAGGCTGTTGGAGAGAGATGATGTAGGGGTGCCTGCAGAACTTGATCTTATTGCTTTATTAGAAAGTCTTTGTTGACTAGGAAGATCAGAAACTGAGTTGCATTGTCTAATCACAGAGAGAACTAAAGCTGTCGTATCCAGTGAGGGGGCAATCAGAATTCAAGAAACTTTTACCTACTTGTACTAGAACATTTTGATGCAGAGGAAGTGGGGAGAGGGCATATGGAAGTTTTTTTTTCCACCACACTTAAAGCATCTGATATTTGTCCAAAACTTTGTAAGTGTGCAATGAGACTGAAGGTAAATAAGCCCGGCTTCAGTGCTTGTGGTGCAAGAAAATAAAACATATCCACACTGGGCTACCACTCATGATCCAGTCTGCGCTCCTTGGAGATGAATAACTGCAGTTTGAAGGTTTAAGACACACAAACATGCACACACTCACACACACACACACTCTCTCTCACACACACACACACACACACACACACACACACACACACACACACACACACACACACACACACACACAGATGTATATGTGTTTGTGTGTGTAATATAGTTAAGTATGGATCAAATGGGAAAACAAATCTTCATTCGGTAATACAAGTAGTTTTACTTTGCAGTTTTTGTTTGTTTTTCATGTCACCATTTTTCTCTGTACCTGTACTCTTTAGAATCATCCCTTAATTGTGACAATCTCTGTAAGCAATTCCTCATCTGGACCTTTTTGCTGGCTTTCCTCTGGATTCCTTTTAGCAGTGTCTTGTCTCTTTCCTGGATATGGCATTCTGAGCACTCAGTACTTGATGTGTGGTCTGACATTGGCCCTTTTAAGTGGAAGCATTACCTTATTGCTAATTCACCTGCATTAGAAGCTGAAGTTAAGTGTAAACTTGCAGTACTGTATTTTAGGCTTCTGTTACTTGCAAACTTGCAGTTTTTAAAGTACTGTGTTTTATTTTTTCTGTTAACTAATTGTTTGACTGAGTGGTGTGCTGTGTGTCTCTGCTGTAAGAGGGGGTGGGGGTCTTCTCACTTCTTTATCTGATATTTAACTGTTGGCCTAGAGGGTTTCCTCTGTATTTTAAGTGCTAGCCACAAAGTTGGAGAATTCATTTTATGCTCAATTTCTGAGAGACTTGGTTGGCTACAATCACCTGTATTAGAAGCTGAAGTTAAGTGCAGACTTGTAGTTTTAAAAGTACTGTATTTTATTTTTTCTATCTGTTTCACTGAATAGTGTGCTGTGTGTCTCTCTGCAGTTAGTTCCCCACCTACCCTCCCTGTTCTTGTCTTGATGTTAGTGTTGGTGGCTCTGGAATTGTCTGCCCCTCCTGTAAGTCTGTATTAGAACACTCCTCCTGAGTCCATCTCATTTGCTCACTTAACTGAGTACATATTCTGAGTCTAGTGTTCACTCGACAATACAGAGAGAAGATTTGAGAAGGCCAACCCACTTAGCTCTACTTAATACAGAGAGATTTGACAAGGCCAACCCATTTAGGTTCGTCCTTCCTCTCTTCTTCCACTTTACTAACAAAAAGAAAAAAAAGAAAAAAAATTGCACTTTATTCATCTGCTTTTACTGTATTTGTGTTTCTTCCTACTTTATTTTGCTTTTGCCTTTTCTTAAAAGTACTCAGTTTTATTTATTCTGCTGCATTTATTACAGCTTGGTAGTAGCCTGATTAAATTGTAACTTTTATTCTAAATCTTTTGGTTTAAGCACTTGGGCTTCATACCGGTTGCTCTACATTAAGAAGGTTTGTGGCCTGTACTGTTGTGGCAGGACAGGTAGCTTACATCCTTCTAAGCTGGGAATTGCTGATTGAAGGCTCAGTGTCTGCTATTCTAAAAGTGTATTAGTTCTGGTTTAAGCACTTGAGCTTCAGGCCAGTTATTCTACATTAAGAAGGTTTGTGGTCTATGCTCTTGTGGGAGGAGAGGTTGGATTCTGCCCTTCTGAGCTGGGAATTTCTGGCCACAGGCTTATTGTGCCTGCTTTTTTTAACTGTTTTTTTCTGAAATTGGTGCACCTTGTTGCTGTAGCATAGACCAGATTCAGGCCTGCTGAATCTAGTTTTGTTTGCATAACTTGAGCACTGATCCAGGCCATCTTTTTTTTGGAGAAGGTTCCCCGGCACCCTAGTGGCAGGAGTACGCAGTTAGAACTTGTCTGATTGAAGACTGCTGGAATAGGGCTCAGTTTTGAGCTTTTTCCTGGTTAATTGGGTAACTTGCTTAAAACAGTTTGTTCATTTTCTATTGTTTTATATATATATATATATATATATATATATATATATATATATATATATATATATATATATATATATATTGCACTTTATTCATCTGCTTTTACTGTATTTGTGTTTTTTCCTACTTTATTACTAGGGACATTGACTACAACTCTGATCTGAGATATATAACAATATGTATCATTTTCTGTGCATTTAAGGTGTTTTTTTTATTGTATCTGTTTCATTATCTGAAAAAAAAAAAAAAAAAGCTTATTTCCTGCTTTTCTAAGGTAGTATAGTCCAGTTTTCAGGTTAGTACTGAATTCAGGGCTGTGTTACAAATCTCTGTGTTTGCCCATACCTTATTTGGATAGAAGGAAGTTTATCTGTTCACCTGTGAGAGAGGGGAGCTTTGAGCAGCCTATCTGTCCCTAGAGGAGTGGTTTCAGCCCAGAAATTAGTAGTTTATTGGCCATTATGGGCTAATTTCTATCTCTTTCATTTCCCTGCTATAAAAAACACACTTGCCTGGTTTTGCACACTGTGCAGTGACGGTTAGCTAGGGTATAACTATTCCCGGCTCTACAAAGTCTCCTCTTCATATTTTCCCTTGGAACTAGACAAACATTCAATTTAAGCACTCAGTGATGAAATAGGAAATTCACCCCGGGGATCACCTCTGTGGCTCTGCTCGACAGTGGCACAGGAAAATAATTTTCTTGGGTGGCAAAAGCCAGGGTACCTTTTTGGTTTGGCTTGTATAGGCCCCGGGGCCGATAGCCTAGTACCTACCTATGAACCTATGAACCTATGAAGCCATTAATTTCTCAGCCCAGCACTTGCTCAAAACTCATAGCAAGCACTTATAAACCCTAGCACTAGACCCCAATATACTGTACAGAAGGACAAGGCTCTCTATTCAACCTTACCAGCTAATCAGTAAAACAGTTCACTGTACCTATTCAGGCATGTCCAAAGGGCAGTTTTAGGTGTACTCTCCAGTCCAACTGGTGAATCTGGGCATTTTGAGGCAATGTTACAACTGCCTCATGTACACAGACAACCCTCTCCTCCTACCACCAAACACTAATACGTGCGAGAGATGCAATTATACAGCCAAACTGGAGGCTAAGCTCTTTTAACCCAAGACTGGATCAGACAGTCAAGAGGAGAAGGGAAATACTTGCATCACACCACCAGTCTCACATAGACCCCTTAAACCAGCACCGGCAAACAACACACACAAATACACAAAAAGATACTCGGAGGCTCTAAATAAAAATCTGCAAAAGCAACAGAGACCTCCAAAGCAGATATCCAAGCAACCGCCACCCCTCCCAACACAAACCACGAAGCACATACTTCACAAAACCAGTGTGCCACACAATCACAACCCTTAAGGCAAAATAGCATACCCAACACACTAGTAATAGGTGACTCTATAGTCAGGCATACTGACGTCCCACTCACTAGGCTGAATAAGGAGAAGGTAACTGTTAGCTGCTTGTCAAGTGCCAGGATCTGCCACATAACACAAGCACTCAGGTTACTCCAGAACAAGTACAAATATGACTCTGTCATTGTCCATGTTGTTGTGAATGACCTGAGCCACACCTCCCTGGATTACATGAAAAGAGACATGGAGGAGCTAGCTCTCTGATCATGTAGCCCAGGCTGGTATGACCCTGACCCTAAGTAGCATCCTGCCGTCACCAAGAATGATAACGCGGTATAAAGAAATAATTATCAATTTCAACAATTGGCTAAATTTCTGGAGTCATTCAAAGGGGATCCAGTGTCTGTCCACCTGGGATGACATGCTCGACAAGCCACGCTGCTTTGCTAGAGATGGCTTGCACCTGTCACCCTTAGGCTTTCGTATACTGGCCAAGGCTATTGCCACCCCCATAGTGCCTTTTTTTAGGCAAGGCTCAAAAGACAAACCCATCGCCATAAATAACACAAGTAACAAAAAATTGAGGGTAATGCTATCAATGCCAGACGTCTAAACCTCAAAATGCATGCACTCAAGGCACTCCTCAGTATGGAGAAAATCGATATATGTGCAGTAACAGAAACCTGGTTTAAGGCTCCAGAAAGCACCCCAGCACTACCAGGCTACAACTCATACCATACATTTCAGCCTCAGAACCCAGACCGAAATACAAAAGATAGGGGCATATCCATATTCATCAAAGATACCCACACCTCCAGGTTAGTGGCACAGCAAGATGCTTCAGAGATCATCCACATGCAATTAACAACGGGCAAAACTGCAATTCAAATTGTAGCTTGCTACAGATCACCCACCATGTCCCATTCCATGTTTCTGGAAACACTGGGAAACATAAAGGTCCTACCAAACACCCTCATATTGGGTGATTTCAATTACCCAGACATTAACTGGGAGAACTACTCAAGTACTAACTCCCTTGCCCAATATTTCCTAGAATTTATAAACTCAAATGCCCTGGATCAGCTGGTCAACACTCCCACCAGAGGTGACAACATATTGGACCTGGTCATCACCAACATGGGCGTTGGTGTACTCCACACTGGAGGTCAACCGCTCGCTGGTTAGATCTGACCATAAACAAATCACTCTGGATATCCACATTCCACCCTCACCCCCAGACAAGAAAACCACTGTGAACAACTTTTCAAAAGCAAACTTTACATTACTTAAGACCGAGGTGGAAAGTTTCAAAGCACCCATGCTAAAGGATAATGCTGTCCAATCTGCAAGTTCCTTTGCTAATGCATTCTACGGGCACCTACAAGAATGCATGGATCGTGCTATCCCAAGCAAAACCAAGACTCACTCCTCCAAGAAAAGGAAACCAGTCTGGTGGACCCCTGCCATAAACAAGCTATACAATAGAAGGAGGAAACTAGTACAGAAAAGAGTAAAATCCCAAGAAGGGAAGACATCCCTGATCAGTATCAGCAAGAAACTACGATCCCCCATTAAATCATCCAAGGTGAGCTTCGAAAGAAAAATTGCCAAGGACTCCAAAGATAACCACAAGGCATTCTTTAGCTATGTCAAGAATCTAAGTGGCAATACTCAGATCTGCTTGGAGTTAGTGCAGAATGGTACAAAATACACTGAACCGACTGATATTGCCAACATCCTGGCAGACAGGTTCAGTGCAAACTTCACCCCCCTCTCACCCCCAAAAGGGCCCATAACCATACCAGAAGAAGGTAGAGCCCCTGAAATCACAGACACTCATGTTAAAACAGCCCTATCCAAAGCCAAAAACACAGCATCAATGGGACCGGACGGTGTCCCAGGCTGCATCCTACAAGAGCTGAAAGATGAACTAACCCCTCACCTAAACACACTGTTCAAACTCAGTCTCTCAACACGCTACGTACCCATAGAGTGGTGCACAGCAATGGTTATTCCACTCCACAAAGTTGGAGCCACAACAGACCCCGGGAACTATCACCCTATAGGCCTGACTAGCTTGGTCTTCAAGGCTATGGAGTGCATAGGTTCATAGGTTCATAGGTTAGTACTAGGCTATCAGCCCTAGGGCCTATACAAGCCTAGCCATAACAATTCCCTGAATATTTCTTCCCACATTATTTACTTTCCTGGACCCCTGTCTAGCAGGGCGACTGACGTGATCCCTGGGGTGAATTTCCTTTCTCCCATCCAATCGTCAAGGTTCCTCTTGAAGAGGTCCAAAGAGGCACTCTGCTTGACATGTATGGGCAATCTATTCCAGAGTCTGGGGAGTCTCTGGGTCAGGAACCTATCCCTCCAACATGTTTTGTTTATTGTGATGACAAGGTTTAGATCCCTGGAGCGTGTAGCTCTGAGGGATTGGGATTTCTTTAAGTGTAGCATGTCCAACCGCTCTGGGTTTGACATGGCCTTGTATGCTAAGCAGAGATCGCCTCTGAGTAGACGATATGCGACAGAGTATAGCTGGAGTTTTTTAAGGCGGTCAGCATAGGCCATCTGCTTTAGGCCTGTGATTCTTTTAGTGAGGTATTTCTGAGGCCTTTCCAGTTGTTGCAGATGTCTTGAGAGGTACATACCAAATGGGGCATTGTATTCTATAATGGGTCTAATGAGGGATGAGTACAGTGGGACAATGACCTCCTTTTTTCTGGATGAAAAGCCCTTCGTGATGAGGTGTGCCACATAGAAGGATTTCCTGACTGTTGTGGCGATGTGGTTATCGAAGGTGAGACCACTGTCCACCTGTGTCCCTAAGTCTCTTATCACACTTTCTGTGTTTAGTGTACTGCCACCTATATGGTAATTCTTGGATACATGTTTTTCCAAAAGGGGATAACAATACATTTCTTGGCATTGAGCTTGAGCCCATGGCTCTGGCACCAAGCATCTGTTTCTGTAAGGCCCTTAGAGTATCCACATCATTTGGGGATTCAGTAATGGCTCCCAGTTTGCAGTCATCTGCAAACTTTGTTAGCCAGAGTCCCTTAGTGTTGACCTGTACTTCAGAGAAGTAGATGCCAAACAAGAGCGCCCCAGGACTGAACCCTGAGGTACTCCACTTGTCACTTGTCTGGAACTGGATTTGGAGTCGGCTACTTTTACAGTGTGGGTTCTATCAGTAAGCCATTTAGCAACCCATTGGGTGACATAGGGATTAATGCCCAACTTAGTAAGTTTATCTATGATTCCAGAGTGGGGGGTGGTGTCAAAGGCCTTGGCAAGGTCTAGATAGGCTGTGTGGACCACCTTACCCTTGTCCATGGCTCTGGAGACTGATTCAAAGAAGTCAATCAGGTTCAGGAGACAAGATCGGCCCTTCACAAACCCAAACTGGGTGGGGTCCAGTGTTTGAAGGTTGCCAATGTCTTTGTTTATAAGTTCCATGATAATACGCTCCATGGCCTTGCAGATAAGGCTTGTCAGACTGATGGGATGGTAGTTTTCTGGATCCAAGGTGGATCCCCCCTTGTGGATTGGGATAACTATAGCTCTGCGCCACTCAGTGGGCACGAAACCTGAGGTGAGGCTATGATTAAACATGACACTTAGGTGAGGTGCCAGTTCATATTGTAGTTCATGTAGTACACAGCCCGGGATGTCATCTGGTCCCATGGATGCTGTATTCTTGGCTTTAGAGAGTGCGTTTTGTACCTGTGTGGCCGTTATTACTGGAATTTGGCAATCTTCCGGTATTGAGATGGGCCATTTAGGGGGTGAGAGTGGGGTGAAGTTGGCACTGAATCGATCTGCCAGGATATCTCCAGCTATTTAATGCCATTCTGTTTTAGCTCAGAGCAGATCTGAGCATTGCCATTTAGATTCTTGACATAATTATAGAATGCTTTGTGGTTGTCTTTGGAATCTTTGGCAATTTTATTTTCGTAACTAGCTTTGGAGGGTTTTATGAGGCATCTCAGTTTCTTACTGAGGCTAGTAAGGGAGTTTTTTGCATCCTGGGATTTTCCACTTTTCTGCAAAAGTTTCTTCCTTTTGTTGTAAAGTTTGTTTATGGCAGGGGACCACCAGATTGGCTTCCTTTTTTTGGATGAGAGCATTTTGGTTCTATTTGGGATGGCACGATTCATGCATGAGTGGATGTGCTCGTACAGTGCCGTAGTGTAGGATTCAGCAGTTGAACTTTCAGTTCCCGTCTGCATGGGTGTCATGAAGTTTGTCACTTCTGACTTGAGTAGCATGAAGTTGGCTTTAGAAGTTTTTATGGTGGTTTCTTTACTGGGGGTGGGGTGGGATGTGGATGTTAAGGGTGATTAGCTTATGGTCAGACCTGACTAACGAGGGGTGACCATAGGTATGGAGCATTGATTTCCCATGTTGGTAATGACCAGGTCTAGGATAGTGGAGCCCCTGGTGGGACTATGGATTAGTTGATCCAGGGCGTTGGAATTTATGAATTCCAAGAACCGTTGTGCAAAGGTGTTGGGACATGAGTAGTTTTCCCAGTTAATGGCAGGGTAGTTAAAATCACCCAGTATTAGGGTGTTTGGTTCTATCTTAATATTTTCCAGTATGTTTAGAAAGGTGTAGTGAGAATCTTGGGGTATGGTGGGGATCTGTAGCAAGCTACAATTTGGATTGCAGTCTTACCTAGTGTTAGTTGCACTTGCAGAATTTCAGACACATTGTGTTGGCCAACTAGCCTGGTGGTGTGAATATCCTTGGTGAATATTGACACTCCTCCACCTTTAGTGTTTCGGTCCTGCTTTGGTGGCCGAAAAGTGTGGTAAGAGTTGTAGCCTGGTATTGCAGGGGTGCTCTCTGGAGCCTTAAACCAGGTCTCAGTTACTGCACAGATATCGATGTTCTCCATTTTTAGGAGTGCCTCGAGAGAGTGCATTTTAAGGTTTAGACTTCTAGCATTGAGTAGCATTACCTTCAGATTTTGCATGCTTGTACCTGTTATGGTGGTGGTTTTGTCCTTTGAAGTTTGCGTAAAAAAGGCACTATAGGGGTGGCAAGAACCTTAGCCAGTAACCTGAATCCTAGGGGCGACAGGTGCAGACCATCTCTGGCAAAGCATCGTGGTCTGTCAATCATGTCATCCCAGGCAGACAGATACTGGATCCCCTTTGAATGACACCATAAGCTTAGCCAATTGTTGAAGTCAATCATTTTATCCTTATATTGTGGTATCATTCTGGGCGAAGGCAGGATGCTACTCAGGGCTAGGGTCATACCTGCCTGGGCCACATGATCCGAGAGCTCTTCCATGTCTCTTTTCATGTAGTCCAGGGAGGTACGTCTCAAGTCATTCACTCCAACATGGACAATGACAGAGTCATATTTGTACTTGTTGTGGAGTGACTTGAGTGCATGCGTTATGTGGCGGATCCTGGCACCCGACAGGCAGCTGACTGTAACTTTCTCCTTATTCAACCTGGTGAGAGGGACATCAGTGTGCCGGACTATAGAGTCACCTATGACTAAAGTGTTAGGCACATTGTCTTGCCTTAGGGGCTGTTGCTGGGTGGCACACTGGTGTTGTGAACTATGTGACACATTGGTTGTGATTGGTGTTTGTTTGCGTTTCAGCTTCAGAGGTCTTTGTTGCTTGGGCAGGTTACAGTTAAGGGCATCATCATGGAATCATTTACAGAGACATTGGGAACCTCCAAAAACTGGACCCTACCCAGTTCAGCTTTGTTAACTGCAGATCATGCCTCCTAAACCTGGTGGACTTCTTTGAGACAGTTACCAAGGCTATAGATGAGGGAACGGTGGTACACACAGCCTACTTAGACCTCACAATAGCCTTCGACACCATTCTCCATTCTGGTGTTATAGACAAGCTCACCACCCTGAACATAAACCCCTATGTCACAAGATGGGTTTCCAACTGGCTCACGGACAGAACCCACATGGTGAGAGTTGCGGGAGCTAGGTCCTACTCTAAAGTGGTTACAAGTGGCATTCCCTAGGGCTCAGTCCTAGGACCCCCTCCTGTTTGGCATATACATCTCAGAAGTACAGACAAGCACAGAAAGACTATGGCTGACCAAGTCTGCAGCCGACTGCAAACTAGGGGCTATAACTGACTCTCCAGCTGACACAGATATCCTCCAAAAGGGTCTCACTGAGACAGATACCTGGTGTCAAAATCATGGCTTCAAGCTATATGCCAAAAAGTGCATAGTCATCCCCTTTGTAAAAAACAATGTACCTACAAACTACCACATAGGTGATAGTCCCCTAAATACGGAAGACGTAATAAGGGATCTGGGGACCCAAGTAGATAGTAATCTTTCATTTGATAATCACATTGCCAAAGTGGTTAGAAAATCCCTCTGTGTGGCCCACCTAATCACAAATGGGTTCTCATCCAGATCAAAAGAGGTCATTGTGCCCCTCTACTCATCACTCATCAGATCCATCATAGAGTACATTTGAGATGTACCTTACAAGACACCTGCAACAGCTGGAAAGACCACAGAAGTACCTCACCAAGAAGATCACTGGCCTCAAATAGATGCCCTATGTAGCTAGACTGAAGAAACTCCAGCTGTACTTGGTTGCATACTGCCTACTCAGAGGTGATCTCTGCCTAACATACAAGGCCATGTCCAACCCAGAATTGATGGACATGCTCCACCTAAAGAAAACCATATCCCCTTGAGCCACACGCTCTAGGGATCTAAACCTCACCACAACAATAAATAGGACATGCTGGAGGGATAGATTCCTGACCCAGAGACTTCCCATGCTTTGAAACAAGATTCCAATCTACATTAGGCAGAGCTCCTCACTAACACTCTTCAGGATAAACCTTGACAAGTGGATGGGAAACAGAAAGTTTACCCCGAGGATCACTTCAGTGGCACTGCTGGACAGACGCACAGGGAACTAATCTAAGGGGGTGGTGAAAGCCAACACATTCTGGCTAGGCTTCGAAATGCCTTCGGGCAGATAGCCTAGTACCTACCTATGAACCTATGAACCTATGAATAGTTCCTTGATATAATCGTGTGTGCCATTATCCATCGTTTCTGCCAGCAAGTGAAAAGAGCTCTTGTTCTTCTGGTTTCTGGTCATTTCCCAATCCCTTTCCTCCCTCACCCGGACCTTTTTGCTGGCTTTCCTCTGGATTCCTTTTAGCAGTGTCTTGCCTCTTTCCTAGATATGGCATTCTGAGCACTCAGTACTTGATGTGTGGCCTGACATGGGCCCTTTTAAGTGGGAGCATTACCTTATTGCTTACAGAGATTGTCACCCAGAGGAGGTAGCTCAACACTCTATTAGTGCACTCTTAATCTGTTCATGGTTCTCTAATACAAAAGTGATCTGCACCCACAGACCCTTTTGCTGCTCTGCTACCATCAGTTTCTCTCCCTCCAGCTGATACTTCATGCCAACATTTCTGTAGCCCAAGTAAAGTGCTTTACATTTGCTTGCAATGAATGTCACCTACCACCTTTCTTCCCACTTGGTTATTCTTTCCAAATTGTTCCCCCATCTCTCCCCTACAAACTCCACTGTGGGACCTGCCTCTGTGTCGTCAGTGAAGAGACAGACCCTGCTCTGCCCTTCCTCAGATATGTGTAAGACAAACACACTGAGGAGTACTGGACCTCCAGTACAGACCCCCCTAAGTACTCTACAAACTTCTATCCTAATTTCTGATACTGTCACACTCACCACAGCACTCTGTGCCTTTCCATCCTATAGTGATTCACTTACAGAGTCTTGGTCATACCCCTTTCAGTTCTCCTATCAGCTCCCTGTGTAACACCAAGTCAAAGGTCAAAGGACGTCCACACAGAGTATATCTACCTCCTTCACAGTTCGCCTTTAACTCAGTCATAAGACTGGATCAGGTTTGACTGACAGGGAAGCTGGACAGATTTATGTGGATTCTTGCAGGTAGTCCGTGTGGTAATTGTGATTTACGATCCCTAAGGGAAGCCAGTTCTGTCTCTTTCTTTCTCTGTATCTTTTCCCATTCTAACCTACCACCTTCCTTTGATTTCTTTGTACAGAATAAGCACAAGAATGTGCTCCCTTATTCATTAATCAGGTTACCATCTTCTATGTTCTCCTCTCGACTGCCCCCTCCTCATAGAATCTGCATAACCTGTAAGCTATACTGAATATGCATGTCTTGTTATTTTGAATGTAACAAGCAGCTTTAAGTTTCTAAGAGTGAACATCAGTGATAAAAAGTATCATGTCACAATCTCTCATAGTGGAAGTGGCTGAAAAGGAGCTCAGTTGGTTTAGTTAATTTACAATGTTAATAAATAAACAGATAACGTTTTCTGTGCTGATGCATAGGTTATCAGCACTATTGTTAAATTACTAATTATAATAGACTTGTAATAATTGATAGTGCTTGAATTATTCCTTGGGTATAGAAAACACTACATGCAGTTTCATTATTTGTTAGAGACAGTGTTAGTGGGCATGTTATTATCAGTTTTATATGCAAACATGCAGTTATGCGTTGCACATACAGCATTGGCATACGACTGATAAGAGTGCAGTGCTGAGCAGGGTACTTTGGGGGCTGAACTCTAGGCTGCTGATCTTGGCATGGGTACCTATGCCATTTGCCAATGAATATGACTGCTGGTTATGAATAGCAGCAGTTCCTTTATATCAGCGATCCATGAACAGCATTAGACAGTTATGTCTATTACATGTCCATAGGCCGTAGACAGTACCTTTGGAGGAGTAAGGAATGAACTTTGTTATTTAACTAAGTTGTACTTATTTGCAGTTTCTGAGTTCTTATTGTTTTTTTTTAATTATTCTCTGCAGACCATCATTGGAGGAAGTCTTAGAATGGAGTCGATCTCTCGATGCCCTTTTAACCCATGGGCGTAAGTATTAGACGAAAACTAGTTTGTGATATCATTTACTGAAATAGTATACATGCATTTCTTGCAATACTGCCAGAACAAAGGACACTGGAAAGCTTGATTTTGTATACTAAATGCAATAACTATGCAGGGAGATGGCTGCCAGTTTGTCTAGTAAGTGCATCCTTCATTCCTTATGACATCACACTGTTTTCTAAATGTCTTGGGCACCCATATCATGTATCTGTTTTGTCGTGTATGCTTAATTCAAAATAGATTTAGTTCCCTTCACATGTCCTCATACTGTTTCCGTACTACGTTCTCTTTAATAACCTAACAGCCTTTTTCTGTACCTTCCCCACTAACTTAATATCCCTGTTTGTATTAAGAACACTAGAATGGAACATAATACTCTACAAAACTAAGGAAGGGTAATATGACCTTTCTGTTCCTGGACGCTACTCCCATATGACATTTCTGTTCCTGGACACTACTCCCATATGACCTTTCTGTTCCTGGACACTACTCCCATATGACCTTTCTGTTCCTGGACACTACTCCCATATGACCTTTCTGTTCCTGGACACTACTCTCATATGACCATTCTGTTCCTGGACACTACTCTCATATGACCATTCTGTTCCTGGACACTACTCCCATATGACCTTTCTGTTCCTGGACACTACTCCCATATGACCATTCTGTTCCTGGACACTACTCCCATATGACCTTTCTGTTCCTGGACACTACTCCCATATGACCTTTCTGTTCCTGGACACTACTCCCATATGACCATTCTGTTCCTGGACACTACTCCCATATGACCTTTTTTGTTGCTGGACACTACTCCCATATGACCTTTCTGTTCCTGGACACTACTCCCATATGACCTTTCTGTTCCTGGACACTACTCCCATATGACCTTTCTGTTCCTGGACACTACTCCCATATGATCTTTCTGTTGCTGGACACTACTCCCATATAACCTTTCTGTTCCTGGACACTACTCCCATATGACCTTTCTGTTCCTGGACACTACTCTCATATGACCATTCTGTTCCTGGACACTACTCCCATATGACCTTTTTTGTTGCTGGACACTACTCCCATATGACCTTTCTGTTCCTGGACACTACTCCCATATGACCTTTCTGTTCCTGGACACTACTCCCATATGACCTTTCTGTTCCTGGACACTACTCCCATATGATCTTTCTGTTGCTGGACACTACTCCCATATGACCTTTCTGTTGCAGGACACTACTCCTATATGACCTTTCTGTTCCTGGACACTACTCTCATATGACCATTCTGTTCCTGGACACTACTCCCATATGACCTTTCTGTTCCTGGACACTACTCCCATATGACCTTTCTGTTCCTGGACACTACTCCCATATGACCTTTCTGTTGCTGGACACTAATCCCATATGATCTTTCTGTTGCTGGACACTACTCCCATATGACCTTTCTGTTCCTGGACACTACTCTCATATGACCATTCTGTTCCTGGACACTACTCCCATATGACCTTTCTGTTCCTGGACACTACTCCCATATGACCTTTCTGTTCCTGGACACTACTCCCATATGACCTTTCTGTTCCTGGACACTACTCCCATATGACCTTTCTGTTCCTGGACACTACTCCCATATGATCTTTCTGTTGCTGGACACTACTCTCATATGACCATTCTGTTCCTGGACACTACTCCCATATGATCTTTCTGTTGCTGGACACTACTCCCCGAATGAAGTACCACAGTACTTTATTGGCCTTGCCCACAGCATTCTTATTGTGTCCGTGGTGGCTCATTTCTGCCGTTGCTTACACACCAAGCTCTTATTCCTAAGTTTGTTTTTCTTAAGGTTAGTCTATGAGTTGGAGACCATTTTAGAATAACCACATAACACGTGATGTATATACAGTTATATGCATTAAACCTTAGATGATACTTCTCCATCCACACTGTCAGTCTCCTCAGATCCTTTAAAGACTTGTCCCTTCAGTTGCTATTATCCGTCATCTTAAGGTCATAAACATAAAACCTTAGTTCAGTCAGTTTTCAGACAATGAGACTGACCCATAAACACTGTAAACATGAGTGCCCGGATCCCTGACTAGTGAATCAACTTTTAAGGGTATATTTTATTGATGATGTAGTTACCCAGGGTGGCCAACTTCCCAAAGGGTATTACAATGCATTTCTTGGTATTGAATTTTAAGCCATGGCTTTGACACCAAGTGTTTGTCTGTATTAGACCTCGCTGAAGGGTGTTCTCATCTTGGGTGATTCAGTGACTTGCTCCCAGTTTGCAGCAATCTGCAAACTTTGTCAACCAAAGGCCTTTGACTTTGGCTTTGACATCTGAGACATTGACGCCAAAGAGGGGTGGGCCCAACACAGAACTCGGGGGACTCCTCTGGTAACCAACCTCTTTATGAAGGTGGCCCCACCAGTTCTAACCTCCTGGGTCCTATCAGTCAGATAGCTAGCTTTCCAGCATCATATAAAGGGGTTTATACCTAGTGCCATAAGTTATTTGACAATGCCCAAGTTGGATATTGTATCAAATGATTTAGCCACATGTAGGTAGGTGGTGTGCACCATTTTCCCCTCATCCATTGCCTTAGTGACTTTTTCAAATAACTCCACCAGATTTAGTAAGCATGATCTTGATTTGACAAAGTCAAACTAGGATGGATCCAGTGTCTGGAGGTCTCCTATGTCCTTGTTGAAAATTTCCATGATAATTATTTCCATGGCTTTGCAGATAAGACTAGTCAGACAAATGGATCTGTAGTTTCCAGGATTTGTTGAAGGTCCTCCCTTATAAAGGAGGATGACCACCGCAGTCCTCCAGTCACATGGAACAATCTTGTTCTATGCCTATAGATAAATGTTGATTCCAGGCCGGGTTTCCTGATAAGTTATATTTTGGACTATTCGAGGAGTGTTCTGGGATGTTATAGGGGCCCGTTGAGGCCATGTTCTTAAGTTTAGTGAGTGCAGCCAGTACATCCTCCCTAGTTATAGCTGGAGGGTATATGTTTGAGGCTATTTTTGAGGAGATATTGGGAATGAGAGGGGGGTAAAGTTGGAAATGAATTTGTCCACTGACAGGTTTGATATATTCCCAGGATCCATGGATGTGGCACCATTAACCACCAGTTCAGCACATTGCTGTCTGCTGCACTTGAGGCTTCTGATGTAGTTATAGAAAGCATTATGGTTATCTTTCACCTGGGAGGCTATCTTAACCTCAGAGTTAGCTTTGCTTGACCTAATTAGCCCTCTTAGCTGCCTGTTTACTTTGATGACAGAGTTTCTCTTTTTATTGAAACTACCCTTCCTGATTTTTGTCACTTTTGTTTCTTTTGTTGCGTATCCTGTTTGATTTGAGATACCACCAGGGTGGTTTGTTTCTAGGCCTAGTCCTGGGCTTACTTCTAGTAGGTACAATAGCCTTTATGCAGCCATTGTCATGGTTGTATGAGTTTCTCAGAGCAATTCAGCATAGGTTGCTATGTTCTTCAGGTTTGGAAGGGAATAGAATTTTGACAATCCATTACTTAATAAAAGTTAATTTGCTTAATTTGCCTTGGAAGAGCTCCTAACTGTTACTAGTTTTAATGGGGTTACTGACTTGATTTTGAAGGAGACAGCTTTATGGCTGGACCCAAACAGGGAGGATGAAACATGGGAGAAGTGCAGCGTTCTCCTGAATTTGTGAGCACAAGGTCCAGTATGTTGGAGCCTCTAGTGGGTGTATTCATTATTTGGTCAAGAGTGTTTGTATTTACAAAGTCCAGAAATCTCTGTGCCTGTAGATTTGAGGCTGTGTAGTATTCCTAGTCCATAGGTGGGTAAATAAAGTCTCCTATAAGTAGGGTAGTAGGTTGGATGATAAGTGTCTCCAGTAGGTTCAAATATGCATTATGAACTTCTTGGGACATGAAGGGTGACCTATAGATGACCTATAGCTGGCAAGAACATTGTGCAGGATTTTGTCTATGGTGATCTGCACGTGGAGGAACTCCAGCACATCATCCCATTTGCCCACCCTAGAGGTATGTTGTTACTGATGTATATTGAGACACCTCCTCCTTTAGTCCTTGTCTGTTCAGCTACTAGTCTAAAAGTGTGGAAGGCACTGAAACTTTGCACTGCCAGATTGCTTTCTGTCACCTTAAACCATGTCTTGGTAACTGTACAAATGTCTATATTCTCGAGTGTAAGAAGGGCTTGGAGGGAGTGTAGTTTTTTGTTTAGGCTTCTTGGATTGAACAGTAACACCTTGAGGTTCAGTTGATTAGATTTTGCTATGTCAGTAGGTTTGTCAGTTGTGCATTGCGTAAAAAAGGCACTATGAGTGTGGATAAAGTTTTTGCCAGTATTCAAAAGCCTAGAGGGGAGAGCTGTAGACCACCCTTGCCAAAGCAATGTGGTCTGTTAACCATGTCCTCCCAAGCTGACCATCCTTACTAAAGCAACGTGGTCTGTTAACCATGTCCTCCCAAGCTGACCATCCTTACTAAAGCAACGTGGTCTGTTAACCATGTCCTCCCAAGCTGACCATCCTTACTAAAGCAACGTGGTCTGTTAACCATGTCCTCCCAAGCTGACCATCCTTACTAAAGCAACGTGGTCTGTTAACCATGTCCTCCCAAGCTGACCATCCTTACTAAAGCAACGTGGTCTGTTAACCATGTCCTCCCAAGCTGACCATCCTTACTAAAGCAACGTGGTCTGTTAACCATGTCCTCCCAAGCTGACCATCCTTACTAAAGCAACGTGGTCTGTTAACCATGTCCTCCCAAGCTGACCATCCTTACTAAAGCAACGTGGTCTGTTAACCATGTCCTCCCAAGCTGACCATCCTTACTAAAGCAACGTGGTCTGTTAACCATGTCCTCCCAAGCTGACAAATATTGGATCCCCTTAGAATGACATCAGAAAAACAGCCAGTTGTTGAAATCAATCATCTTTTGCTCATATTGTGGCACCATCTTCAGTGAAGGTAATATGCTGCTGGTATCATCCTCAGTGACACATTGTATCATTGTGTCATTGTATCATCCTCAGTGATGTAATATGCTGCTGATATCATCCTCAGTGATACATTGTATAATTGTATCATTGTATCATACTCAGTGAAGGTAATATGATGCTGGTATCATCCTCACTGACACATTGTATCATTGTATCATTGTATCATTCTCAGTGAAGGTAATATGATGCTGGTATTATCCTCAGTGACACATTGTATCATCCTCAGTGATGGTAATATGCTGCTGGTATCATCCTCAGTGATACATTGTGTAATTATATCATTGTATCATTGTATCATCCTCAGTGATGGTAATATGTTGCTGGTATCATCCTCGGTGATGGTAATATGCTGCTGGTATCATCCTCAGTGAAGGCAATATGCTGCTGGTATCATCGTCAGTGATACATTGTATCATTGTATCATTGTATCATCCTCAGTGATGGTAATATGCTGCTGGTATCATCCTCAGTGATGGTAATATGATGTTGGTATCATCATCAGTCATACAGTGTATCATTGTATCATTGTATAATTGTATCATCCTTGGTGATACATTGTACATTTTATCATCCTCAGTGATACACTGTATCATTGTATCATCCTCAATGATACATTGTATCATTGTATCATCCTCAGTGATGTAATATGCTGCTCAATGCCAGGGTCATACCAGCCTGAGACACACAGTCTGAAAGCTCCATAATGTCCCTCTTCTCATAATCCAGGGAGGTACATCTCAGGTCATTTACACCTACATGGACAATGAAGGAATCATACTGGTACCTGTGGCGTAATTCTTATAATCCAGGTAGGTACATCTCAGGTCATTTACACCTACATGGACAATGATAAAATCATACTGATACCTGTGGCATAATTCTTATAAGCCAGGGAGGTAAATCTCGGGTCATTTACACCTGCATAGACAATGATGAAATCATACTGGTACCTGTGGCGTAATTCTTATAATGCAAGGAGGTATACTTCAGGTCATTTATACCTACATGGACAATGATGAAATCATACTGGTACCTGTGGCAGAATTCCTATAATCCAGGGAGGTACATCTCATGTCATTTCCACCTACATGGACAATGATGAAATCATACTGGTACTTGTGACATAATTCTTATAATCCAGGGAGGTATATCTCAGGTCATGTACACCTGCATGGACAATGATGGAATCATATTGGTACCTGTGGCATAATTCTTATAATCCAAGGAGGTACATCTCAGATCATTTACAACTATATGGACAATGATGAAATCATACTGGTATCTGTGGTGTAATTCTTATAATCCAAGGAGGTGCATCTCAGGTCATTTACACTTACATGGAGAATGATGAAATCATACTGGTACCTGTGGCATAATTCTTATAATCCAGGGAGGTATATCTCAGATCATTTACACCTACATGGACAATTATAAAATCATACTGGTACCTGTGGCATAATTCTTATACTCCAGGGAGGTACATCTCAGGTCTTTTACAACTACATGGACAATGATGAAATCATACTGGTACCTGTGGCATAATTCTTATAATCCAGGGAGGTATATCTCAGATCATTTACACCTACATGGACAATTATAAAATCATACTGGTACCTGTGGCATAATTCTTATACTCCAGGGAGGTACATCTCAGGTCTTTTACAACTACATGGACAATGATGAAAGCATACTGGTACCTGTGGTGTAATTATTATAATCCAGGGAGGTGCATCTCAGGTCATTTACACCTACATGGACAATGATGAAATCATACTGGTACCTGTGGCATAATTCTTATAATCCAGGAAGGTATATATCAGGTCATTTACACCTACATGGACAATGATGAAACCATACTGGTACCTGTGGTGTAATGACTTGAGTGCATGCATGATTTGGTGGGCTTTGGCTCCAGATAAGTAACTAACAGTTATCTTCTCCTTGTTCAGCCTGGTTAGAGGGACATCAGTACCTCTTATAATGGAGTCCCCTATGAAGAACCATTATCTTCTCCTAGTTCAGCCTGGTTAGAGGGACATCAGTACCTCTTATAATGGAGTCCCCTATGATGAACCATTATCTTCTCCTTGTTCAGCCTGGTTAGAGGGACATCAGTACCTCTTATAATAGAGTCCCCTATGATGAACCATTATCTTCTCCTTGTTCAGCCTGGTTACAGGGATATCAGTACCTTTTATAATGGAGTCCCCTATGATGAAGCATTTTCTTCTCCTTTTTCAGCCTGGTTAGAGGGACATCAGTACCTCTTATAATGGAGTCCATATGATGGACCATTAGTTTCTCCTTGTTCAGCCTGGTTAGAGGGACATCAGTTCCTCTTATAATGGAGTCTCCTATGGTGGACCATTATCTTCTCCTTGTTCAGACTGGTTAGAGGGACATCAGTACCTCTTATAATGGAGTCCCCTATGATGAACCATTATCTTCTCCTTGTTCAGCCTGGTTAGAGGGACATCAGTACCTCTTATAATGGAGTCCCCTATGATGAACCATTGCCTTCTCCTTGTTCAGCCTGGTTAGAGGGACATCAGTACCTCTTATAATGGAGTCCCCTATGATGAACCATTATCTTCTCCTTGTTCAGCCTGGTTAGGGGGACATCAGTACCTCTTATAATGGAGTCCCCTATGATGAACCATTATCTTCTCCTTGTTCAGCCTGGTTAGGGGACATCAGTACCTCTTATAATGGAGTCCCCTATGATGAACCATTATCTTCTCCTTGTTCAGCCTGGTTAGAGGGACATCAGCACCTCTTATAATGGTGTCCCCCTATGATGAACCATTATGTTCTCCTTGTTCAGCCTGGTTAGAGGGACATCAGTACCTCTTATAATGGAGTCCCCTATGATGAACCATTATCTTCTCCTTGTTCAGCCTGGTTAGAGGGACATCAGCACCTCTTATAATGGTGTCCCCCTATGATGAACCATTATGTTCTCCTTGTTCAGCCTGGTTAGAGGGACATCAGTACCTCTTATAATGGAGTCCCCTATGATGAACCATTATCTTCTCCTTGTTCAGCCTGGTTAGAGGGACATCAATACCTCTTATAATGGAGTCCCCTATGATGAACCATTATCTTTTCCTTGTTCAGCCTGGTTAGAGGGACATCAGTACCTCTTATAATGGAGTCCCCTATGATGAACCATTATCTTCTCCTTGTTCAGCATGGTTAGAGGGACATCAGTACCTCTTATAATGGAGACCCCTATGATGAACCACTATCTTCTCCTGGTTCAGCCTGGTTAGAGAGACATCAGTACCCCTTATAATGGGGTCACCTATGATGAACCATTATCTTCTCCTTGTTCAGCCTGGTTAGAGGGACATCCGTACCTCTTATAATGGAGTTCTCTATGACAAAACATTATCTTTTCCTTGTACAGCCTGGTTAGAGGGACATCAGTACCTCTTATAATGGAGTCCCCTATGACGATCCTTTATCTTCTTTTTTTCAGCCTGGTTAGAGAGTCTTCTGTACCTCTTATAATGGATTCCCCTATGATGAACCATTATCTTCTCCTTGTTCAGCCTGGTTAGAGGGACATCAGTACCTCTTATAATGGAGTCCCCTATGATGAACCATTATCTTCTCCTTGTTCAGCCTGGTTAGAGGGACATCAGTACCTCTTATAATGGAGTCCCCTATGATGAACCATTATCTTCTCCTTGCTCAGCCTGGTTAGAGGGACATCAGTACCTCTTATAATGGAGTCCCCCATGATGAACCATTATCTTCTCCTTGTTCAGCCTGGTTAGAGGGACATCAGTACCTCTTATAATGGAGTCCCCTATTATGAACCATTATCTTCTCCTTGTTCAGTCTGGTTAGAGGGACATCAGTACCTCTTATAATGGAGTCCCCTATGATGAACCAGTACCTTCTCCTTGTTCAGTCTGGTTAGAGGGACATCAGTACCTCTTATAATGGAGTCCCCTATGATGAACCCCTTATCTTCTCCTTGTTCAGCCTGGTTAGAGGGACATCAGTACCTCTTATAATGGAGTCCCCTATGATGAACCTTTATCTTCTCCTTGTTCAGCCTGGTTAGAGGGACATCAGTACCTCTTATAATGGAGTTCCCTTTGATGAACCCCTTATCGTCTCCTTGTTCAGCCTGGTTAGGGGGACATCAGTACCTCTTATAATGCAGTCCCTTATGATGAACCATTATCTTCTCCTTGTTCAGCCTGGTTAGAGGGACATCAGTACCTCTTATAATGGAGTCCCCTATGATGAACCATTATCTTCTCCTTGTTCAGCCTGGTTAGAGGGGCATCAGTACCTCTTATAATGGAGTCCCCTATTATGAACCATTATCTTCTCCTTGTTCAGCCTGGTTAGAGGGACATCAGTACCTCTTATAATGGAGTCCCCTATGATGAACCATTATCTTCTCCTTGTTCAGCCTGGTTAGAGGGACATCAGTACCTCTTATAATGGAGTCCGCTATTATGAACCATTATCTTCTCCTTGTTCAGCCTGGTTAGAGGGACATCAGTACCTCTTATAATGGAGTCCCCTATGATGAACCATTATCGTCTCCTTGTTCAGCCTGGTTAGGGGGACATCAGTACCTCTTATAATGGAGTCCTCTATGATGAACCATTGTCTTCTCCTTGTTCAGCCTGGTTAGGGGGACATCAGTACCTCTTATAATGGAGTCCCCTATGATGAACCATTATCTTCACCTTGTTCAGCCTGGTTAGGGGGACATCAGTACCTCTTATAATGGAGTCCTCTATGATGAACCATTGTCTTCTCCTTGTTCAGCATGGTTAGGGGGACATCAGTACCTCTTATAATGGAGTCCCCTATGATGAACCATTATCTTCTCCTTGTTCAGCCTGGTTAGAGGGACATCAGTACCTCTTATAATGGAGTCCCCTATGATGAACCATTATCTTCTCCTTGTTCAGCCTGGTTAGAGGGACATCAGTACCTCTTATAATGGAGTCCCCTATGATGAACCATTATCTTCTCCTTGTTCAGCCTGGTTAGAGGGACATCAGTACCTCTTATAATGGAGTCCCCCTATGATGAACCATTGTCTTCCCCTTGTTCAGCCTGGTTAGAGGGACACCAGTATCTCTTATAATGGAGTCCCCTATGATGAACTATTATCTTCTCCTTGTTCAGCCTGGTTAGGGGGACATCAATACCTCTTATAATGGAGACCCCTATGATGAACCACTATCTTCTCCTTGTTCAGCCTGGTTAAAGGGACATCAGTACCTCTTATAATGGAGTCCCCTATGATGAACCATTATCTTCTCCTTGTTCGCCCTGGTTAAAGGGACATCAATACCTCTTATAATGGAGACCCCTATGATGAACCATTACCTTCTCCTTGTTCAGCCTGGTTAGAGGGACATCAGTATGTCTTATAATGGAGTCCCCTGTGATGAAACATTATCTTCTCCTTGTTCAGCCTGGTTAGAGGGACATCAGTACCTCTTATAATGGAGTCCCCTATGATGAACCATTATATTTTCCTTGTTCAGCCTGGTTAGTGGGACATCACTACCTCTTATAATGGAGTCCCCTATGATGAACCTTTATCTTCTCCTTGTTCAGCCTGGTTAGAGGGACATCAGTACCTCTTATAATGGAGTTCCCTTTGATGAACCCCTTATCGTCTCCTTGTTCAGCCTGGTTAGGGGGACATCAGTACCTCTTATAATGCAGTCCCTTATGATGAACCATTATCTTCTCCTTGTTCAGCCTGGTTAGAGGGACATCAGTACCTCTTATAATGGAGTCCCCTATTATGAACCTTTATCTTCTCCTTGTTCAGCCTGGTTAGGGGGATATCAGTACCTCTTATAATGGAGTCCCCTATGATGAACCATTATCTTCTCCTTGTTCAGCCTGGTTAGAGGGACATCAGTACCTCTTATAATGGAGTCCCCTATTATGAACCTTTATCTTCTCCTTGTTCAGCCTGGTTAGAGGGACATCAGTACCTCTTATAATGGAATCCCCTATGATGAACCATTATCTTCTCCTTGTTCAGCCTGGTTAGAGGGACATCAGTACCTCTTATAATGGAGTCCCCTATGATGAACCATTATCATCTCCTTGTTCAGCCTGGTTAGGGGGACATCAGTACCTCTTATAATGGAGTCCCTTATGATGAACCATTATCTTTTCCTTGTTCAGCCTGGTTAGAGGGACATCAGTACCTCTTATAATGGAGTCCCTTATGATGAACCATTATCTTCTCCTTGTTCAGCCTGGTTAGAGGGACATCAGTACCTCTTATAATGGAGTCCCTATGATGAACCATTATCTTCTCCTTGTTCAGCCTGGTTAGAGGGACATCAGTACCTCTTATAATGGAGTCCCCTATGATGAACCATTATCTTCTCCTTGTTCAGCCTGGTTAGAGGGACATCAGTACCTCTTATAATGGAGTCCCCTATGATGAACCATTATCTTCTCCTTGTTCAGCCTGGTTACAGGGATATCAGTACCTTTTATAATGGAGTCCCCTATGATGAAGCATTTTCTTCTCCTTTTTCAGCCTGGTTAGAGGGACATCAGTACCTCTTATAATGGAGTCCCTATGATGGACCATTAGTTTCTCCTTGTTCAGCCTGGTTAGAGGGACATCAGTTCCTCTTATAATGGAGTCGCCTATGTTGGACCATTATCTTCTCCTTGTTCACCCTGGTTAGATGGACATCTGCTCCTCTGATAATGAATTCCCCAATGATGAACCATTATCTTCTCCTTGTTCAGCCTGGTTAGAGGGACATCAGTACCTCTTATAATGGAGTCCCCTATGATGAACCATTACCTTCTCCTTGTTCAGCCTGGTTAGAGGGACATCACTACCTATTATAATGGTGTTGTCTATGATGAACCATTATCATTTCCTTGTTCAGCCTGGTTAGAGGGGCATCAGTACCTCTTATAATGGAGTCCACTATGATGAACCATTATCTTCTCCTTGTTCAGCCTGGTTAGAGGGACCTCAGTACCTCATGTAATGGAGTCCCGTATGATGAACCATTATCTTCCCCTTGTTCAGCCCGTTTAGAGGGACATCAGTACATCTTACAATGGAGTCCCCTATGATGAACCATTATCTTCTCCTTGTTCAGCCTGGTTAGAGGGACATCAGTACCTCTTATAATGGAGTCCCCTATGATGAACCATTATCTTCTCCTTGTTCAGCCTGGTTAGAGGGACATCAGTACCTCTTATAATGGAGTCCCCTATGATGAACCATTATCTTCTCCTTGTTTAGCCTGGTTAGAGGGACATCAGTACCTCTTATAATGGAGTCCCCTATGATGAACCTTTATCTTCTCCTTGTTCAGCCTGGTTAGTGGGACCTCAGTACCTCATGTAATGGAGTCCCGTATGATGACCCATTATCTTCCCCTTGTTCAGCCCGTTTAGAGGGACATCAGTACATCTTACAATGGAGTCCCCTATGATGAACCATTATCTTCTCCTTGTTCAGCCTGGTTAGAGGGACATCAGTACCTCTTATAATGGAGTCCCCTATGATGAACCATTATCTTCTCCTTGTTCAGCCTGGTTAGATGGACATCAGTACCTCTTATAATGGAGTCCCCCTATGATGAACCATTACCTTCTCCTTGTTCAGCCTGGTTAGAGGGACATCAGTACCTCTTATAATGGAGTCCCCTATGATGAACCATTATCTTCTCCTTGTTCAGCCTGGTTACAGGGATATCAGTACCTCTTATAATGGAGTCCCCTATGATGAACCATTATCTTCTCCTTGTTCAGCCTGGTTACAGGGATATCAGTACCTCTTATAATGGAGTCCCATATGATGAACCATTATCTTTTCCTTGTTCAGCCTGGTTAGTGGGGCATCAGTGTGTCTAACAATGAAGTCTTCTATGATGAGAGTCCATCTTCTCCTTGTTCAGCCTGGTTAGGGGGGCATGAGTGTATCTTACAATGGAGTCCTCTATGAGGAGAGTTCATCTTCTCCTTGTTCAGCCTGGTTAGGGTGCATCAGTGTATCTTACAATGAAGTCCTCTATGATGAGAGTCCATCTTCTCCTTGTTCAGCCTGGTTAGGGGGGCATCAGTGTATCTTAGTATGGAGTCCTCTATGATGAGACTCCATCTTCTCCTTGTTCAGCCTGGTTAGCGGGGCATCATTGTATCTTACAATGGAGTCCTCTATGATGAGAGGCCATCTTCTCCTTGTGCACCCTGGTTAGGGGGGCATCATTGTATCTTACAATGGAGTCCTCTGTGATGAGAGTCCATATTCTCCTTGTTCAGTCTGGTTAAGGGGCATCAGTGTATCTTACAAT
Source organism: Protopterus annectens (assembly GCF_019279795.1). Classification (NCBI taxonomy): domain Eukaryota; kingdom Metazoa; phylum Chordata; order Ceratodontiformes; family Protopteridae; genus Protopterus; species Protopterus annectens. The sequence continues at coordinate 1,914,492,293 of NC_056743.1, read as the reverse complement.
GGTGTCCTCTATGATGAAAGTCCATCTTTTCCTTTTTCAGCCTGGTTAGGGGGCATCAGTGTATCTTACAATGGAATCCTCTGTGATGAGAGTCCATCTTCTCCTTGTTCAGCCTGGTTAGGGGGACATCAGTGTATCTTACAATGGAGTCCTCTATGATGAGAGTCCATCTTCTCCTTGTTCAGCCTGGTTAGAGGGGCATCAGTATATCTTACAATGGAGTCCTGTATGATGAGAGTCCATCTTCCCCTTCTTTAGCCTGGTTAGGGGGCATCAATGTATCTTACAATGGAGTCCTCTATGATGAGAGTCCTGGGAATATCTTCTCCTTTTTCAGCCTGGTTAGGGGGTCATCAGTGTATCTTACAATGGAGTCCTCTATGATGAGAGTCCATCTTCTCCTTGTTCATCCTGATTAGCGGGGCATCAGTGTATCTTACAATGGAGTCCTCTATGATGAGAGTCCATCTTCTCCTTGTTCAGCCTGGTTAGGGGGGCATCAGTGTATCTTACAATGAAGTCCTCTATGATCAGAGCCCATCTTCTCCTTGTTCAGCCTGGTTAGAGGGACAAAAGTGTATCTTATAATGGAGTCCTCTATGATGAGAGTCCATCTTCTCCTTGTGCAGCCTGGTTAGCGGGGCATCAGTGTATCTTACAATGAAGTCCTCTATGATGAGAGTCCATCTTCTCCTTGTTCAGCCTGGTTAGAGGAACAACAGTGTATCTTATAATGGAGTTCTCTATGATGAGATTCCATCTTCTCCTTATGCAGCCTGGTTAGCGTGGCATCAGTGTATCTTACAATGGAGTCCTCTATGATGAGAGTCCATCTTCTCCTTGTTCAGTCTGGTTAGGGAGCATCAGTGTATCTTACAAAGGAGTCCGCTATGATGATAGTCCATCTTCTCCTTGTTCATCCTGGTTAGAGGGGCATCAGTGTATCTTACAATGGAGTCCTCTATGATGAAAGTCCATCTTCTCCTTGTTCAGCCTGGTTAGGGGGGCATCAGTGTATCTTACAATGGCGTCCTCTATGATGAGAGTCCATCTTCTCCTTCTTCAACGTGGTTAGGGGAGCATCAGTGTATCTTACAATGGAGTCCTCTATGATAAGAGTCCTGGGAATATCTTCTCCTTTTTCAGCCTGGTTAGGGGGGCATCTGTGTATCTTACAATGGAGTCCTCTATGATGAGAGTCAATCTCCTTGTTCAGCCTGGTTAGAGGGGCATCAGTGTATCTTACAATGGAGTCCTCTATGATCAGAGTCCATCTTCTCTTTGTTCAGTCTGATTAGAGGGGCATCAGTGTATCTTACAAAGGAGTCCTCTATGATGAGAGTCCATCTTCTCCTTGTTCAGCCTGGTTAGGGGGGCATCAGTGTATCCTACAATGGAGTCCTCTATGATGAGAGTCCATCTTCTCCTTGTTCAGCCTGGTTAGCGGGGCGTCAGTGTATCTTATAATGGAGTCCTCTCTGATGAGAGTCCATCTTCTCCTTGTTCAGCCTGGTTAGGGGGGGCATCAGTGTATCTTACAATGGAGTCCTCTATGACAAGAGTTCTGTGTTTGTTTGCCTTAGGGGCTTAGTGTTTGGGGCTCCACTGAGAGTGACAGTACGTGTGATGTTAGGTGCTGTTTCTTCTGAGTGCCTTTGGGCTTGCTGAGACATAGCTTTGACAATTGGTGATCTAAACAATCTCTGTTGTTTACGAACACTGCTTTTAAGTACCTCAGCATGCGTTAGCGTTTGTGTATGTTGTGCACTATGTGAGATGGGTGTTGTGTGCGTGTGTGTGTGTGTGTGTGTGTGTGTGTGATTTCGGCAACCTGATATGCACGTGTATGTGTGAATTTAGCCTCCAGTGTCATTGTGTAAGTATACCTGTCACATATTGTGTCTGCTTCTTTAAGGATTAAGAATTTTGTTGAACAGAAATATGAAAATAAGTCATTTATATATATTCAACAAACCAAATGAAGCTGTTGGATCAAAGTTAGTGACATATGGATATAAGAACAAGAGGTGCAATGTCCTGTTTCAAATCATAGCACTTAAATAAATTCATCTGACAGTTTAGATTGCTTGGTTTGTGAGACATTAGAAAATGAAAACTTAATTCACTTTGTGAATGTAAAGTGAGACGGTGTTATTGTGTTCCTGTATATATTCGAGAGCAGCCAGACAACTGCAAAGACATCTCATTTGCTGTACAGAGGCATACCAATGGCATACATCACAAGCATGTTTATTTATTGTTATTTATTTACCATGAAAGTCCAACTGGGACGGAGCCCATTTTCAACGGAGGCCCAGAAGAAACACTCCAGAGACATTTGACAATTTACAGAATGATTATGCCATTTCAGACATTACATAGTTGTCTACATTTTTCAATAAATACAAAACAACAGTTTCACTGATTTACAGTTGGTGTAGTCTGACATATGACATACATATTTGGTGTTTGATGGAGAGGAACAGCAAACAGAGATTAATATTCTTACAGTATTGCAGCAGTGGCAAGCAAGTTAAACTGTGTAGCAGATTCCAGTCGCATTTCATATACACCTTAGTGCAGGTTTAGGAAATCTGCGTAGCAGATTCCAGTCGCATTTCATATACACCTTAGTGCAGGTTTAGGAAATCTGTGTAGCAGATTCCAGTCGCATTTCATATACACCTTAGTGCAGGTTTAGGAAATCTGCGTAGCAGATTCCAGTCGCATTTCATATACACCTTAGTGCAGGTTTAGGAAATCTGCGTAGCAGATTCCAGTCGCATTTCATATACACCTTAGTGCAGGTTTAGGAAATCTGTGGCAGATTCCAGTCGCATTTCATATACACCTTAGTGCAGGTTTAGGAAAGCTGCGTAGCAGATTCCAGTCGCATTTCATATACACCTTAGTGCAGGTTTAGGAAATCTGCGTAGCAGATTCCAGTCGCATTTCATATACACCTTAGTGCAGGTTTAGGAAAGCTGCGTAGCAGATTCCAGTGGCATTTCATATACACCTTAGTGCAGGTTTAGGAAAGCTGCGTAGCAGATTCCAGTCGCATTTCATATACACCTTAGTGCAGGTTTAGGAAAGCTGCGTAGCAGATTCCAGTCGCATTTCATATACACCTTAGTGCAGGTTTAGGAAATCTGCGTAGCAGATTCCAGTTGCATTTCATATACACCTTAGTGCAGGTTTAGGAAATCTGCGTAGCAGATTCCAGTCGCATTTCATATACACCTTAGTGCAGGTTTAGGAAATCTGTGCAGCAGATTCCAGTCGCATTTCATATACACCTTAGTGCAGGTTTAGGAAATCTGCGTAGCAGATTCCAGTCGCATTTCATATACACCTTAGTGCAGGTTTAGGAAATCTGTGCAGCAGATTCCAGTCGCATTTCATATACACCTTAGTGCAGGTTTAGGAAATCTGCGTAGCAGATTCCAGTCGCATTTCATATACACCTTAGTGCAGGTTTAGGAAATCTGTGTAGCAGATTCCAGTCGCATTTCATATACACCTTAGTGCAGGTTTAGGAAATCTGCGTAGCAGATTCCAGTCGCATTTCATATACACCTTAGTGCAGGTTTAGGAAATCTGTGCAGCAGATTCCAGTCGCATTTCATATACACCTTAGTGCAGGTTTAGGAAATCTGCGTAGCAGATTCCAGTCGCATTTCATATACACCTTAGTGCAGGTTTAGGAAATCTGCGTGGCAGATTCCAGTCGCATTTCATATACACCTTAGTGCAGGTTTAGGAAAGCTGCGAGCAGATTCCAGTCGCATTTCATATACACCTTAGTGCAGGTTTAGGAAATCTGCGTAGCAGATTCCAGTCGCATTTCATATACACCTTAGTGCAGGTTTAGGAAAGCTGCGTGGCAGATTCCAGTCGCATTTCATATACACCTTAGTGCAGGTTTAGGAAAGCTGCGTGGCAGATTCCAGTCGCATTTCATATACACCTTAGTGCAGGTTTAGGAAAGCTGCGTAGCAGATTCCAGTCGCATTTCATATACACCTTAGTGCAGGTTTAGGAAAGCTGCGTAGCAGATTCCAGTCGCATTTCATATACACCTTAGTGCAGGTTTAGGAAAGCTGCGTAGCAGATTCCAGTCGCATTTCATATACACCTTAGTGCAGGTTTAGGAAATCTGTGTAGCAGATTCCAGTCACATTTCATATACACCTTAGTGCAGGTTTAGGAAATCTGTGCAGCAGATTCCAGTCGCATTTCATATACACCTTAGTGCAGGTTTAGGAAATCTGCGTAGCAGATTCCAGTCGCATTTCATATACACCTTAGTGCAGGTTTAGGAAATCTGTGCAGCAGATTCCAGTCGCATTTCATATACACCTTAGTGCAGGTTTAGGAAATCTGCGTAGCAGATTCCAGTCGCATTTCATATACACCTTAGTGCAGGTTTAGGAAAGCTGCGTAGCAGATTCCAGTCGCATTTCATATACACCTTAGTGCAGGTTTAGGAAAGCTGCGTAGCAGATTCCAGTCGCATTTCATATACACCTTAGTGCAGGTTTAGGAAAGCTGCGTAGCAGATTCCAGTCGCATTTCATATACACCTTAGTGCAGGTTTAGGAAAGCTGCGTAGCAGATTCCAGTCGCATTTCATATACACCTTAGTGCAGGTTTAGGAAATCTGTGTAGCAGATTCCAGTCGCATTTCATATACACCTTAGTGCAGGTTTAGGAAATCTGTGCAGCAGATTCCAGTCGCATTTCATATACACCTTAGTGCAGGTTTAGGAAAGCTGCAAGAAGAATATCTCGCACAAATAAATGATGATGCAATGCCAGTGATACATGAGCCAAGAAAACTATTAGTGCATCTCAGACGTAGAACTGACTAGGAAATGAAGTTAATGGAAAGCTTTACATGCCATTAAGAAGCAATAAAGCAAGGCAAAATTTGTTTTGAACTGCAAAATAGGAAGAAAATCGAATAAAGGACAAGATTACCACTTGCTTTCCGTTGACGTAGTCTCAACACTGGGATGCTGAACTCATTTTAGTAACAGAAGCAGATAAAGAGAGAGTAACAAAACTCCAATTGTGTATATTTAGCATGCCCTTATAAAGGTACAGAATCCTTAGAGTGCTGTATGATATTTCATCAGCAATATATTTTATAAAGAGCTGTTGCACATATTCTTGAAATCTTTGAATATGTAAACATAACTGATAATATATTACTATGACTGAATATAATATAATATGTTCATTCTACCATGCATTTAAATATCAAATTATATCCTATGTCTAGTTCTCTGCCTCTTTATGCTGTATTTCAACAACTTATATTTATATATTATAATGGGCATTGGTAAATGGGCGGCCATGGTGGTGCAGTGGTTAGCATTGCTGCCTCACAGCAAGAGGTTCTCCGGTTCGATCCTCGGCTGGGGTGCCTTCTGTGCGGAGTCTGCATGTCCTCCCTGTGGTCGCGTGGGTTTCCTCCGGGTGCTCCGGTTTCCTCCCACATCCCAAAGACATGCTGCAGGTGGATTGGACACTCTAAATTGGCCCTAGGTGTGCGTGTGAGTGTGCCTTCTGTGGCTGGCAACTCGACACCGTAAAACTCCACTGCCATTCAATGTGCGGACAAGGTGATCCGCTGTGGTGACCCCTAACCAGGAAAAAGCCGAAAGAAGAAGAAGAATGGGCATTGGTAAATCTGACTCTGTGTGCATGTGCGTGTGTGTGTGCGCGTGCGCATGTGTGTGTGTGTGTGTGTGTGTGTGTGTGTGTGTGTGTGTGTGTGTGTGCGCGTGCGCATGTGTGTGTGTGTGTGTGTGTGTGTGTGTGTGAGTAAATGAAGAGGCCTGCTTAACACTAATCACTATCGCAGTTTCAACTTTTCAGCTCCTCCAAAATATATAAAGTGACAGTAATGCCTTTTTTTTAGTACCAGCAGCTGTCTTTTCTCTGGTTGAGAATTATTTTGACCTCACAACTCATGTATTTACTACTTTTTTCTTCTTTTTTCCATTCTCAGATGGACTATCTGCATTTCGTAATTTTCTACAGACAGAATTCAGTGAAGAGAACATTGAGTTCTGGGTTGCATGTGAGGACTTCAAAAAGACAAAGATGTCTGCAAAAATTGCTCCCAAAGCCCACAACATTTTTACAGAATTTATTGGAATTCAGGCTCCCAAAGAGGTGCGTTTGTTATGTATTCTGTCAATGATTTCTTGTGTCCATTTGTATATGCATTCCCCGGCATTTCTAAAAGATATTTCCTTTTCTGGTTTATTAAGGAAAACACATGTGGCTCTTATCATTTACTTTATGTAGATAAAAACAGCAACAACTCAGACAACAACAGAATATTTCCATATATATATATATATAAAGTATTTATTATGGATGCCAAACATCTTTGAGATCTACTTAGGTGTCATGGTACCAGTTTGGCTATCAAAAGGCTGTTGTGAAAGGTGTGAGTACTGTGCACCATCCTCGCGTGATAGGCGTGAGTACTATGCACCATCCTCATGTGAGAGGCATGAGTACTGTGCACCATCCTCACATGAGAGGCGTGAGTACTGTGCACCATCCTCATGTGATAGGCGTGAGTACTGTGCACCATCCTCATGTGAGAGGCATGAGTACTGTGCACCATCCTCACATGAGAGGCGTGAGTACTATGCACCATCCTCATGTGAGAGGCATGACTACTGTGCACCATCCTCACATGAGAGGCGTGAGTACTGTGCACCATCCTCACATCCTTTATCAACTGCTATATTGCCTGAAAGCATTTTTGCAAAGGTTACAAAATGGACCTCATACTATAAAAACAAACCAGCTAAGTGCTACTTTCAAACAGGAGTCAAACAGTTCAACTTCTTTCTAGAACACTATGGATCTTAACCCCCGCCACAACAAACAGCACATATTAAAGTGTAAAGTGGATATGTTTCAGCTACATTACCTTACATCAGCCTGAGGGATCTAGGCTGCTCTTTTAATTGCCCTAACATTTTATTTCCTCAATGCCCACCTTCTCCCTTACTCTTTATTCAAGTGCCCCACGCCCTTTTAAATATCTCTGTGTGCCCCACGCCCTTTTAAATATCTCTGTGTGCCCCATGCCCTTTTAAATATCTCTGTGTGCCCCACACCCTTTTAAATATCTCTGTGGATTTCCTCTCCACCACCAATTCCAGCAGTCCATTCCATATGCTCAGAATTCTCTTTAAGAAAAAGAACTTTCAGAGACCCAAAAAGTAGTTAGTTCCTAAAGTCTGATGCCCGTGTCCTGTCCTTCATCCTCTGTACTTCCTGTACAGAATGGTTCTATCACATCACCATTCAATCTGATGTCTGTGCCCTGTCCTTCCTATACAAAATGTCTCCTTCACATCACCCCTCAGTCTGATGTCTGTGCCCCCTCCTTCATCCTGTGTCCTTCCTGTACAGAATGGTTCCTTCAAATCACCTCTCAGTCTGATGTCTGTAGCCCCTCCTTCATCCTGTGTCCTTCCTGTACAGAATGGCTCCTTCACATCAGCCCTCAGTCTGATGTCTGTACCCCCTCCTTCATCCTGTGTCCTTCCTGTACAGAATGGTTCCTTCAAATCACCTCTCAGTCTGATGTCTGTGCCCCCTTCTTCATCCCCTGTCCTTCCTGTACAGAATGACTCATTTACATCACCCCTCAGTCTGATGTCTGTGCCCCCTCCTTCATCATCTGTCCTTCCTATACAGAATGGCTCGTTCATATCACCCCTCAGTCTGATTTCTTTGCCCCCTCCTTTATCCCCGGTCCTTCCTGTACAGAATGACGCACTTACATCACCCCTCAATCTGATCTCTATGCCCCCTCCTTCATCCTCTGTCCTTCTTGAACAGAATGGCTCGTTCATAACACCCCTAAGTCTGATGTCTCTGCCCCCTCCTTCATCATCTGTCGATTCTGTACAAATGGCTACTTCAAATAAGCCATCAGCCTGATGCCTGTGCCCCTCCTTCGTCCTCTGTCCTTCCTGTACAGAATGGCTCATTTACATCACCCCTGTCTGATGTCTGTGCCCCCTCCTTCATCCTCTGTCCTTCCTGTACAGAATGGCTGGTTTAAATCATCCCTCAGTCTGATATCTATGCCTCCCCTTCCTCTGTCCTTCCTGTACAAATGGCTATTTCACATCACACTAACATGATCATGTGCACCAGTATCATACCCCTGTATCTCCTCACTTCAGTTGAGAAGAGCTCTAATTCCTCTAGACTTTAGCCATATTCCTTCCTCTTCATCCCATGATCTTTGTAGTACATTTCCTCTAAATTCCTTTAAAGTACATTTACTTCATTTCCTAATCTGTCCCCCAGGACTGTATACCACTCATTATGTGATTTGATCTAGCTTTGTAAGAGTAGAATCATTACCTCAGTGTTTCACATCATGAGGATACACTCCTGATTTCTGTCTGATACTGCTACTTCCTTCTCACACAGCTCCATCGCTTCCTGATTTCTGTTTGTTACTGCTGTTTCCCTCTCACATGGATCCATTTCTTCCTGAGTTCTGTTTGATACTGCTACTTCCCTCTCACATGGCTCCATTTGTTCCTGATTTCTGTCTGATACTGCTACTTCCCTCTCACACGGCTCCATTGGTTCCTGATTTCTGTTTGTTACTGCTATTTCCCTCTCACATGGATCCATTTGTTCCTGATTTCTGTTTGATACTGCTACTTCCCTCTCACGCAGCTCCATTTGTTCCTGATTTCTGTCTGATACTGCTACTTCCCTCTCACATGGCTCCATTGGGTCCTGATTTCTGTTTGATACTGCTACTTCCATCTCACATGGCTCCATTGGTTGCTGATTTCCATCTGATATTGCTACTTCCCTCTCAAACTGCTCCATTTGCTCCTGATTTCTGTTTGATACTGCTACTTCCCTCTCACATGGCTCCATTGCTTCCTGATTTCTGTTTGATACTGCTACTTCCCTCTCTCATGGCTCCATTGGCTGCTGATTTCCATCTGATACTGCTACTTCCCTCTCACACGGCTCCATTTGTTCCTGATTTCTGTTTGATACCTCTCCTTCCATCTCACATGGCTCCATTTGTCCCTGATTTCTGTCTGATACTGCTGCTTCTCTCTCACATAGCTACATTGGTTCCTGACTTCTGTCTGATACTGCTACTTCCCTCTCACATGGCTCCATTTGTTCCTGATTTCTGTCTGATACTGCTACTTCCCTCTCACACGGCTCCACTGGTTCCTGATTTCTGTTTGATACTGCTACTTCACTCTCACACTACTCCATTGGGTCCTGATTTCTGTCTGATACTGCTACTTCCCTCTCACATGGCTCCATTTGTTCCTGATTTCTGTCTGATATTGCTACATTCCTCTCACATGGCTCCACTTGTTCTGGATTTCTGTTTGATACTCCTACTTTCCTCTCAGATGCCTCCATTTGTTCCAGATTTCTGTCTGATACTGCTACTTCCCTCTCACACAGCTCCATTTGTTCCTGATTTCTGTCAGATACTGCTACTTCCTCTCACACACCTCCATTGGTTCCTGATTTCTGTCTGATACTGCTACGTCCCTCTCTCACGGCTCCATTGGTTCATGATCTCTGTCTGATACTGCTACTTCCCTCTCACACAGCTCCATTGGTTCCTGATTTCTGTTTGTTACTGCTATTTCCCTCTCACATGTATCCATTTGTTCCTGATTTCTGTTTGATATTGCTACATTCCTCTCACATGGCTTCATTTGTTCCTGATTTCTGTCTGATACAGCTACTTCCCTCTCACACGGCTCCATTGGTTCCCAATTTCTGTCTGATACTGCTACTTCCCTCTCACATGGCTCCATTGCTTCCCGATTTCTGTTTGATACTGCTACTTCCCTCTCTCATGGCTCCATTGGCTGCTGATTTCCATCTGATACTGCTACTTCCCTCTCACATGGCTCCATTGGTTCCTGATTTCTGTTTGATACTGCTACTTCCCTCTCACATGGCTCCATTTGTTCCTGATTTCTGTTTGATACTGTTACTTCCATCTCACATGGCTCCATTGGTTCCTGATTTCTGTCTGATACTGCTACTTCCCTCTCACATGGCTCCATTTGTTCCTGATTTCTGTCTGATACTGCTACTTCCCTCTCACATGGCTCCATTTGTTCCTGATTTCTGTCTGATACTGCTACTTCCATCTCACATGGCTCCATTGGTTCCTGATTTCTGTTTGATACTGCTACTTCCATCTCACATGGCTCCATTGGTTCCTGATTTCTGTCTGATACTGCTACTTCCCTCTCACACGGCTCCACTGGTTCCTGATTTCTGTTTGATACTGCTACTTCACTCTCACGTGACTCCATTTGTTCCTGATTTCTGTCTGATACTGCTAATTCCCTCTCACATGACTTCATTTGTTCCTGATTTCTGTCTGATACTGCTACTTCCATCCTGCATGGCTCCATTGGTTTCTGATTTCTGTCTGATACTGCTACTTCCCTCTCACATGGCTCCATTTGTTCCTGATTTCTGTCTGATACTGCTACTTCCCTCTCACATGGCTCCATTTGTTCCTGATTTCTGTCTGATACTGCTACTTCCCTCTCACATGGCTCCATTTGTTCCTGATTTCTGTCTGATACTGCTACTTCCCTCTCACATGGCTCCATTTGTTCCTGATTTCTGTTTGATACTGCTACTTCCATCTCACATGGCTCCATTGGTTCCTGATTTCTGTTTGATACTGCTACTTCCCTCTCACATGGCTCCATTTGTTCCTGATTTCTGTCTGATACTGCTACTTCCCTCTCACATGGCTCCATTTGTTCCTGATTTCTGTTTGATACTGCTACTTCCCTCTCACATGGCTCCATTTGTTCCTGATTTCTGTCTGATACTGCTACTTCCCTCTCACATGGCTCCATTTGTTCCTGATTTCTGTCTGATACTGCTACTTCCCTCTCACATGGCTCCATTTGTTCCTGATTTCTGTCTGATACTGCTACGTCCCTCTCTCACAGCTCCATTGGTTCCTGATTTCTGTTTGTACTTCTCTCTCACACGGCTCCATTTGTTCCTGATTTCTGTCTGATACTGCTACTTCCCTCTCACATGGCTCCATTGGTTCCTGATTTCTGTTTGATACTGCTACTTCCCTCTCACATGGCTCCATTGGTTCCTGATTTCTGTTTGATACTGCTACTTCCCTCTCACATGGCTCCATTTGTTCCTGATTTCTGTTTGATACTGCTACTTCTCTCTCACACGGCTCCATTTGTTCCTGATTTCTGTTTGATACTGCTACTTCACTCTCACATGACTCCATTGGTCCTGATTTCTGTTTGATACTGCTACTTCCCTCTCACATGGCTCCATTTGTTCCTGATTTCTGTCTGATACTGCTACTTCCCTCTCACATGGCTCCATTGGTTCCTGATTTCTGTTTGATACTGCTACTTCCCTTTCACATGGCTCCATTTGTTCCTGATTTCTGTCTGATACTGCTACTTCCCTCTCACATGGCTCCATTTGTTCCTGATTTCTGTCTGATACTGCTATTTCCCTCTCGCATGGATCCATTTGTTCCTGATTTCTGTTTGATACTGCTACTTCCCTCTCACATGGCTCCATTTGTTCCTGATTTCTGTCTGATACTGCTACTTCCCTCTCACATGGCTCCATTTGTTCCTGATTTCTGTTTGATACTGCTACTTCCCTCTCACATGGCTCCATTTGTTCCTGATTTCTGTCTGATACTGCTACTTCCCTCTCACATGGCTCCATTTGTTCCTGATTTCTGTCTGATACTGCTACTTCCCTCTCACATGGCTCCATTTGTTCCTGATTTCTGTCTGATACTGCTACTTCCCTCTCACATGGCTCCATTTGTTCCTGATTTCTGTTTGATACTGCTACTTCCCTCTCACATGGCTCCATTTGTTCCTGATTTCTGTCTGATACTGCTACTTCCCTCTCACATGGCTCCATTTGTTCCTGATTTCTGTCTGATACTGCTACTTCCCTCTCACATGGCTCCATTTGTTCCTGATTTCTGTCTGATACTGCTACTTCCCTCTCACATGGCTCCATTTGTTCCTGATTTCTGTCTGATACTGCTACTTCCCTCTCACATGGCTCCATTGGTTCCTGATTTCTGTCTGATACTGCTACTTCCCTCTCACATGGCTCCATTTGTTCCTGATTTCTGTCTGATACTGCTAATTCCCTCTCACAACTTCATTTGTTCCTGATTTCTGTCTGATACTGCTACTGCTACTTTCCTGTCACGCGGCTCCATTGCTTCCTGATTTCTGTTTGTTACTGCTACTTCCCTGTCACATGGCTCCACTGGTTCCTGATTTCTGTCTGATACTGCTACTTCCCTCTCACGCGGCTCCATTGGTTCCTGATTTCTGTTTGATACTGCTACTTCCCTCTCACATGGCTCCATTTGTTCCTGATTTCTGTCTGATACTGCTACTTCCCTCTCACATGGCTCCATTTGTTCCTGATTTCTGTCTGATACTGCTACTTCCCTCTCACATGGCTCCATTTGTTCCTGATTTCTGTCTGATACTGCTACTTCCCTCTCACATGGCTCCATTTGTTCCTGATTTCTGTTTGATACTGCTACTTCCATCTCACATGGCTCCATTGGTTCCTGATTTCTGTCTGATACTGCTACTTCCCTCTCACATGGCTCCATTTGTTCCTGATTTCTGTTTGATACTGCTACTTCCCTCTCACATGGCTCCATTTGTTCCTGATTTCTGTCTGATACTGCTACTTCCCTCTCACATGGCTCCATTTGTTCCTGATTTCTGTTTGATACTGCTACTTCCCTCTCACATGGCTCCATTTGTTCCTGATTTCTGTTTGATACTGCTACTTCCCTCTCACATGGCTCCATTTGTTCCTGATTTCTGTTTGATACTGCTACTTCCCTCTCACATGGCTCCATTTGTTCCTGATTTCTGTCTGATACTGCTACTTCCCTCTCACATGGCTCCATTTGTTCCTGATTTCTGTTTGATACTGCTACTTCCCTCTCACATGGCTCCATTGGTTCCTGATTTCTGTCTGATACTGCTACTTCCCTCTCACATGGCTCCATTTGTTCCTGATTTCTGTTTGATACTGCTACTTCCCTCTCACATGGCTCCATTTGTTCCTGATTTCTGTCTGATACTGCTACTTCCTTCTCATGGCTCCATTGTTCCTGATTTCTGCTCCATTTGTTCCTGATTTCTGTTTGATACTGCTACTTCCCTCTCACATGGCTCCATTTGTTCCTGATTTCTGTCTGATACTGCTACTTCCCTCTCACATGGCTCCATTTCTTCCTGATTTCTGTCTGATACTGCTAATTCCCTCTCAAGTGGCTCCATTTGTTCCTGATTTCTGTCTGATACTGCTACTTCCCTCTCACATGGCTCCATTTGTTCCTGATTTCTGTTTGATACTGCTACTTCCATCTCACATGGCTCCATTGGTTCCTGATTTCTGTCTGATACTGCTACTTCCCTCTCACATGGCTCCATTTGTTCCTGATTTCTGTTTGATACTGCTACTTCCCTCTCACATGGCTCCATTTGTTCCTGATTTCTGTTTGATACTGTTACTTCCCTCTCAAACAGCTCCATTGGTTCCTGATTTCTGTTTGATACTGCTACTTCCCTATCACATGGCTCCATTTGTTCCTGATTTCTGTCTGATACTGCTAATTCCCTCTCACATGGCTCCATTTGTTCCTGATTTCTGTTTGATACTGCTACTTCCCTCTCACATGGCTCCATTTGTTCCTGATTTCTGTCTGATACTGCTACTTCCCTCTCACATGGCTCCATTTGTTCCTGATTTCTGTCTGATACTGCTACTTCCCTCTCACATGGCTCCATTTGTTCCTGATTTCTGTCTGATACTGCTACTTCCCTCTCACATGGCTCCATTTGTTCCTGATTTCTGTTTGATACTGCTACTTCCCTCTCACATGGCTCCATTTGTTCCTGATTTCTGTCTGATACTGCTACTTCCCTCTCACACGGTTCCATTTGTTCCTGATTTCTGTTTCATACTGCTACTTCCCTCTCACACAGCTCCACTGGTTCCTGATTTCTGTCTGATACTGCTACTTCCCTCTCACATGGCTCCATTTGTTCCTGATTTCTGTTTGATACTGCTACTTCCCTCTCACATGGCTCCATTTGTTCCTGATTTCTGTCTGATACTGCTACTTCCCTCTCACATGGCTCCATTTGTTCCTGATTTCTGTTTGATACTGCTCCTCACATGGCTCCATTTGTTCCTGATTTCTGTCTGATACTGCTACTTCCCTCTCACATGGCTCCATTTGTTCCTGATTTCTGTCTGATACTGCTACTTCCCTCTCACATGGCTCCATTTGTTCCTGATTTCTGTCTGATACTGCTAATTCTCTCTCACATGGCTCCATTTGTTCCTGATTTCTGTCTGATACTGCTACTTCCCTCTCACATGGCTCCATTTGTTCCTGATTTCTGTCTGATACTGCTACTTCCCTCACATGGCTCCATTGGTTCCTGATTTCTGTTTGATACTGCTACTTCCCTCTCACATGGCTCCATTTGTTCCTGATTTCTGTCTGATACTGCTACTTCCCTCTCACATGGCTCCATTTGTTCCTGATTTCTGTTTGATACTGCTACTTCCCTCTCACATGGCTCCATTGGTTCCTGATTTCTGTCTGATACTGCTACTTCCCTCTCACATGGCTCCATTTGTTCCTGATTTCTGTCTGATACTGCTACTTCCTGTCACATGGCTCCATTGCTTCCTGATTTCTGTTTGTTACTGCTACTTCCCTGTCATGCAGCTCCACTGGTTCCTGATTTCTGTCTGATACTGCTACTTCCATCTTACATGGCTCCATTGGTTCCTGATTTCTGTCTGATACTGTTACTTCCCTCTCACATGGCTCCATTTGTTCCTGATTTCTGTCTGATACTGCTACTTCCCTCTCACATGGCTCCATTTGTTCCTGATTTCTGTCTGATACTGCTACTTCCCTCTCACATGGCTCCATTTGTTCCTGATTTCTGTTTGATACTGCTACTTCCATCTCACATGGCTCCATTGGTTCCTGATTTCTGTCTGATACTGCTACTTCCCTCTCACACAGCTCCATTTGTTCCTGATTTCTGTTTGATACTGCTACTTCCCTCTCACATGGCTCCATTTGTTCCTGATTTCTGTCTGATACTGCTACTTCCCTCTCACATGGCTCCATTTGTTCCTGATTTCTGTTTGATACTGCTACTTCACTCTCATGCAACTCCATTTGTTCCTGATTTCTGTCTGATACTGCTACTTCCCTCTCACATGGCTCCATTTGTTCCTGATTTCTGTTTGATACTGCTACTTCCCTCTCACATGGCTCCATTGGTTCCTGATTTCTGTCTGATACTGCTAATCCCTCTCACCCGACTTCATTTGTTCCTGATTTCTGTCTGATACTGCTACTTCCCTCTCACATGGCTCCATTTGTTCCTGATTTCTGTCTGATACTGCTACTTCCCTCTCACATGGCTCCATTGGTTCCTGATTTCTGTCTGATACTGCTACTTCCCTCTCACATGGCTCCATTGGTTCCTGATTTCTGTCTGATACTGCTACTTCCCTCTCACATGGCTCCATTTGTTCCTGATTTCTGTCTGATACTGCTACTTCCCTCTCACATGGCTCCATTTGTTCCTGATTTCTGTCTGATACTGCTACTTCCCTCTCACATGGCTCCATTTGTTCCTGATTTCTGTTTGTTACTGCTACTTCCCTGTCATGCAGCTCCACTGGTTCCTGATTTCTGTCTGATACTGCTACTTCCATCTTACATGGCTCCATTGGTTCCTGATTTCTGTCTGATACTGCTACTTCCATCTCACATGGCTCCATTTGTTCCTGATTTCTGTTTGATACTGCTACTTCCCTCTCACATGGCTCCATTTGTTCCTGATTTCTGTCTGATACTGCTACTTCCCTCTCACATGGCTCCATTGGTTCCTGATTTCTGTTTGATACTGCTACTTCCCTCTCACATGGCTCCATTTGTTCCTGATTTCTGTCTGATACTGCTACTTCCCTCTCACATGGCTCCATTTGTTCCTGATTTCTGTCTGATACTGCTACTTCCCTCTCACATGGCTCCATTTGTTCCTGATTTCTGTTTGATACTGCTACTTCCCTCTCACATGGCTCCATTTGTTCCTGATTTCTGTCTGATACTGCTACTTCCCTATCACATGGCTCCATTTGTTCCTGATTTCTGTCTGATACTGCTAATTCCCTCTCACGCGGCTCCATTTGTTCCTGATTTCTGTCTGATACTGCTACTTCCATCTCACATGGCTCCATTGGTCCCTGATTTCTGTCTGATACTGCTAATTCCCTCTCACGTGGCTCCATTGACTCCTGATTTCTGTTTGATACTGCTACTTCCATCTCACATCGCTCCATTTGTTCCTGATTTCTGTCTGATACTGCTACTTCCATCTCACATGGCTCCATTTGTTCCTGATTTCTGTCTGATACTGCTAATTCCCTCTCACGCGGCTCCATTTGTTCCTGATTTCTGTCTGATACTGCTACTTCCCTCTCACATGGCTCCATTTGTTCCTGATTTCTGTCTGATACTGCTACTTCCCTCTCACATGGCTCCATTTGTTCCTGATTTCTGTTTGATACTGCTACTTCCCTCTCACATGGCTCCATTTGTTCCTGATTTCTGTCTGATACTGCTACTTCCCTCTCACATGGCTCCATTTGTTCTTGATTTCTGTTTGATACTGCTACTTCCCTCTCACATGGCTCCATTTGTTCCTGATTTCTGTCTGATACTGCTACTTCCCTCTCACATGGCTCCATTTGTTCCTGATTTCTGTCTGATACTGCTACTTCCCTCTCAAACAGCTCCATTGGTTCCTGATTTCTGTTTGATACTGCTACTTCCCTCTCACATGGCTCCATTTGTTCCTGATTTCTGTCTGATACTGCTACTTCCCTCTCACATGGCTCCATTTGTTCCTGATTTCTGTTTGATACTGCTACTTCCCTCTCACATGGCTCCATTTGTTCCTGATTTCTGTCTGATACTGCTACTTCCCTCTCACATGGCTCCATTTGTTCCTGATTTCTGTCTGATACTGCTACTTCCCTCTCACATGGCTCCATTTGTTCCTGATTTCTGTCTGATACTGCTAATTCCCTCTCACGCGGCTCCATTTGTTCCTGATTTCTGTCTGATACTGCTACTTCCATCTCACATGGCTCCATTGGTTCCTGATTTCTGTTTGATACTGCTACTTCCCTCTCACATGGCTCCATTTGTTCCTGATTTCTGTCTGATACTGCTACTTCCCTCTCACATGGCTCCATTTGTTCCTGATTTCTGTTTGATACTGCTACTTCCCTCTCACATGGCTCCATTGGTTCCTGATTTCTGTCTGATACTGCTACTTCCCTCTCACATGGCTCCATTTGTTCCTGATTTCTGTTTGATACTGCTACTTCCCTCTCACATGGCTCCATTGGTTCCTGATTTCTGTCTGATACTGCTACTTCCCTCTCACATGGCTCCATTTGTTCCTGATTTCTGTCTGATACTGCTACTTCCCTCTCACATGGCTCCATTTGTTCCTGATTTCTGTCTGATACTGCTACTTCCCTCTCACATGGCTCCATTTGTTCCTGATTTCTGTCTGATACTGCTACTTCCCTCTCACATGGCTCCATTTGTTCCTGATTTCTGTTTGATACTGCTACTTCCCTCTCACATGGCTCCATTTGTTCCTGATTTCTGTTTGATACTGCTACTTCCCTCTCACATGGCTCCATTTGTTCCTGATTTCTGTCTGATACTGCTACTTCCCTCTCACATGGCTCCATTTGTTCCTGATTTCTGTTTGATACTGCTACTTCCCTCTCACATGGCTCCATTTGTTCCTGATTTCTGTCTGATACTGCTACTTCCCTCTCACATGGCTCCATTTGTTCCTGATTTCTGTTTGATACTGCTACTTCCCTCTCACATGGCTCCATTTGTTCCTGATTTCTGTTTGATACTGCTACTTCCCTCTCACATGGCTCCATTTGTTCCTGATTTCTGTCTGATACTGCTACTTCCATCTCACATGGCTCCATTGGTTCCTGATTTCTGTCTGATACTGCTACTTCCCTCTCACATGGCTCCATTTGTTCCTGATTTCTGTCTGATACTGCTAATTCCCTCTCACATGGCTCCATTTGTTCCTGATTTCTGTCTGATACTGCTACTTCCCTCTCACATGGCTCCATTGCTTCCTGATTTCTGTTTGATACTGCTACTTCCCTCTCACATGGCTCCATTTGTTCCTGATTTCTGTCTGATACTGCTACTTCCATCTCACATGGCTCCATTGGTTCCTGATTTCTGTCTGATACTGCTACTTTCCTGTCACGTGGCTCCATTGGTTCCTGATTTCTGTTTGTTACTGCTATTTCCCTCACATGGATCCATTTATTCCTGATTTCTGTTTGATACTGCTACTTCCCTCTCACATGGCTCCATTTGTTCCTGATTTCTGTCTGATACTGCTACTTCCCTCTCACATGGCTCCATTTGTTCCTGATTTCTGTTTGATACTGCTACTTCCCTCTCACATGGCTCCATTTGTTCCTGATTTCTGTCTGATACTGCTACTTCCATCTCACATGGCTCCATTTGTTCCTGATTTCTGTCTGATACTGCTACTTCCCTCTCACATGGCTCCATTTGTTCCTGATTTCTGTTTGATACTGCTACTTCCCTCTCACATGGCTCCATTTGTTCCTGATTTCTGTCTGATACTGCTACTTCCCTCTCACACGGTTCCATTTATACATACCGCAACACTTCCCTAGTCATAGGTGACTCTATAGTCAGCACACTGATGTTCCACTCACTGGACTAAACAAGGAGAAAGTTACTGTCAGCTGCCTGTGCCAGGGGTGCCAGGATCCGACGCATAATGCATGCCTCAGGTCACTCCCACAATAAGTACAAATATGACACTGTCATTGTCCATGTTGGTGTAAATGACCTGAGACGTCTCCTCCCTGGACTACAAGGCGAAAAGAGAGACATGGGCGGGAGGAGCTCTCCTGATCTTGTATCCAGGCACGTGATGACCCTAACTCCTGAGTAGCATCCCTGCCATCACCTTAGAATTACGCCCAGTGGCTAAGGACACAAAAATGATTGACTCTCGAACAAATGGCTACAGCTTCTGGTGTCATTTCATTGGTGATCCAGTATTTGTCTGCCTGGGATGACATGATCGACAGTCGCGCATGATGCTTTGCCAGAGATTGCCTGCACCTGTCGCCCAGGGATTCCGGATACTGCTTTAAGACTCTACAATTCCTATAATGCCTTTTTAGGCAGAAGTTCAAATGACAAATTTACTCACCGTAACAGGCGCAAGTAAGCAAAATCAGAGGTCTACCCAATGCTAGAAGTCTAAACTCAAAATGCACTTCACCCCGAGGGCACTCCCTTAAAAATGGAGAACAATGACATTCTTGTGCAGTGAAGAGAGACCCTGGCTTCAAAGATCCAGAGAGCACCCCCTGGGCATTACCAGGCTTCAATTCATACCACACCTTTTCGCCACTCTTAACTTGAGAGAAAGAAGACTGGAGGCTGTCCATATTCGTTAATGATATCCACACCTCCAGGCTAGTTGCACAGCATAATAATGCATCCGGTGATTGGTTCCAAGTGCAAGCTAACTCTGGGCTTAAAGACCGCAATCCCACTGTAGCTTGCTGCTGTGACCCCCCATGCCCCAGATTCACACTCCTCATTTCTTGACACTGAAAGCGCATTAGGTGCAACCCAACACCCTAATAATGGACAATTCTCAACTACCCTTACCATTAACTGGAAAATCTTACTCATGTACTCAACTCTTTTGCTCAACGCTTTTGTGAAAAATTCTACAAATTCCAACACACTTGGCAGAATCCACTTATCTCACACCCCACCAGGGGCAGCAATATCCTAGGGACCTGGTTGGGTTAACATGAAACGGTGTTCACACTCAGAGGTCGAATTTCCCTCATTGGTCAGATCCACCGCGCCAGGTTTATCAGCCTAGACATCTGCACATCCCACTCCCAGCCCCAATTAGGGAAACCATCATAAAAAACTTCTCGAAAGCCACACCTCACACTTCTTAAGACAGTAGAAGTGGCAAACCTCATGACACCCATGCAGATGGCGGCCAGGGCTGAGGTAAGCGACTGCCGAATCCTACACAAATGCACCTCTTTATGGGAAGCACGCTTGCACGAAAGTGCATGAATCGCATGTTATCCCCTAATAGAACCAAGATGTTGTATCCTCTCCAAAAAAAGGGAAGCCAATGGTGGTCCTCTGCCATAAACAAACTCTACAACAGAAGAAAGAAACTTTTTGCAAAAAAGGTAAAAATCCCATGACTGGAGGAACTCCCTGGTCAACCTCAGCAAGAAGCTGAGATCCCTCGCCGTGGCTAAAAACCTACTGTGCTTAGTTAATAAAAACGAAAATTGCCACTGACTCTGGGAAGGCAAACCACAAAGCATTCTATAGCTATGTCAAGAATCTAAATGGGAATACTCAGATCTGCTCTGAGTTGGTTGCTACATAATGAAGCACTAAATATACAGAACCAACTGGATACTGCCAACATCCCTAGCGAGATAGGTTCAGTGCGCTAACTATACCCCCTCCTCACCCCTAGAAGGCCCATCTCTATACCCCTGAAGAATGCCAAAGTTCCACTATAATCATGGCTGCACAGGTGGGTAAAAACTTGCACTTCTCCAAAGCCAAGAACACAGCATCCATGGGACGCTGAGAATATCCTGCAGGCTGCGCTCTGCACAAACAACTGCACTACAGAATGAACTGCAAGACTCTACCTAAGCTATAATCATGTTTCAATCATAGCCTCCACCTCCAGGCTTTGTAACCACTGAATGGTGCACTCATGACAGTGTCCCATATCCCACTCATTGTGTGGAAGGCTAACCACAACGGACCCTCGAACTACCGCCCCCATTAGCCTGATGAGCCTGGTCTGCAAGGCCATGGAATGTATCATCATGGAACTCATATAAACAAAGATACTGCATAATCTTCCAAACACTGGGACTCTTACTCAGTTTGGATTTGTAAAGGCAGATCATGTTCCAACCCGATTGACTTTGTCACCACTCCCATCTGGTTCTACAGCTTAATCCCCTCTTTTTGGGAAATCTAAAGCCCTTGGCCCCTAATACTTCCAACCTACCCTAAAAT
>NC_056743.1:1914308333-1914325833 GCF_019279795.1 Protopterus annectens | reverse complement strand
CAATCTAGGTTAACATCACTTAAGATGATGGTTTCATAGGGAATATTGTGGGAAAACCAGGATAAGATATTCTCTAGAGTTGATGAATTGTTTCCAGGAGGGATATAGATGGCGACAACAGCTAATCTTTTGTGAGGGTTAAGGTGGCAATTAATGATGATGAGTTCAGCTCAGTGAAAGTCAGGGATGGGTGTGGAGAAAGGTGAGAGATTGAGGCTATTGGAGTGGAAGATGGCTATACCAACCCCTCTTTTTTTGGAATCTGTCAAAGCGATAGCTATTATAGCCTGGTGGGAGAATTTCATTGTTCATGATATGTGGCTTAAGCCAGGTTTCAGATAAGGAAAGGATGTGAGGGTTAGTATGCATTATCCAGGCATGGAAATTGGTGATTTTGTTGGTTAGGACTTGAATATTTAGAGCGTATATTGCCAGGTGCTTGGATATGGATGAGTTTAGTGTAAGAGACTGGGTATGGTGAAAAGTGCTTGGGGAAGGAAAGGGGGTAGAAGATAAGGGAGTGTTTGATTAGGGGAGAGGGGGAGAGGCCAGGGTTGGGGTGGACATCCCCAGATATGAGAAAGATATTAGTGGGAAGAGGGAGTACAGTAGTACATAGATGTAGTTTGTGTAACTTGGGTTTAGATTTGTAGGTAGGAGGGTGGATTTGCAATACAGACAGTTTGTGAAGAGAAGAGGGGGAGAGGTTGAAAAGGGCTGGGGAGATATGAAAGTAAGAAGGTGTAGAATGAGTGTCAAAGGTATAGGAGGTAGGAGAGCATAAATGAGACTAAGGAAGGTGTGAGTGATAACAGGTTAGAGCAGAGAGAAGAAGTAGGAGTGAGGTGGTAATGATAAGGTGTTTCATTTTTGATGGAGGGTGTAGGGGTTATAGACAGGGTTTAATAGGGGAAGGAAGTGATGTATTTGGAGTCTGACAGGAAGGAGTTTGTCAGTGGATGTTGGGGAAGGAAGGTGAGGGAGTGGATGGTATAAAGGAAATTGTAATGGGGTGGGTGGGAATGGGGTAGGGTATGGCAGTGGAGAGAGCCCGAGCAAAGCGAAGGCGAACGGAGCAAGCAGGGCCAGGTCAGCAGAAATAATCAGAAAGAAAGCAACTGTGAAAATCAAAGCTGAAGAGGTAAGAAGAGAGCAAACCAGAAATGGAAATGTTGCAGATATAAATTTAAAAACAGGAGACAAAGGGTCGTACTAGGGTTAAATAGCACTCTAGAATGTGGCTGGCAACATTAAACCTACATATACTGGAACTAATGAGAGTTAAAATAATATTAAACTAAAAGCTATTGGTACTATTGTTAGTTAAAACAACAAGGAATATGGTAGATTGCTGATAGTGTGCTGCCTCCTGGTGGCCAAAGTAAGTTACTACAGCCAGAAAAACTAACCTACGTATCTGCTCACCTACCCTTTAATAATACTTTAAATGATAAGGAGCAGTTCACTTTTTAAAAAGCAGATAGTCTTAAAAACACATTCAAAGTGCGGATAAACTGCAGTAGAAGGAACACCTACAGCTGAGCTAGAAAGCTGTAGTTTTTAGTTTGTTTTTGGAGCTGCTTCAGGCAGGTAACTTAAGCAGATGTATAACACTTTCACAAGGTATTTTGCTGGGTGAGTTTGTTGGACAGGTGATGACCACAGAGTGTTTAACCCATCATGAGAAGAGTTGAGCTAAAAAGCTGTGGTTTTTAGTTTGTTTTTGCAGCTTCTTCAGACAGGTAACTTAAGCAGATTTATAACACTTTCACAAGGTATTTTGCTGGGTGATTCTGTTGGGCAGGGGATGACCACAGAGTGGTTAACCCATTGGGGAAAGCTTCTAAAGCCAGAGAGCACACAGGCAGGGGGAAGTAGAAGTTTCCATGTGGACTGCACAGAAGCTAGAAAGGATTTTAAAGATTTACTGAAAATCATTTATTTTTAAGGTGACACTATGACCCACCAAGTAGCAATGTCACCTGGCTTAGTTCTCATCTGGGGTGCCTTCTCTGCACAGTCTGCAAGTCCTCCATGGTTTTTCTCTCCAAAACAATGCAAAAGGTGTTTTTTTTTTGACTAAACTGTCCATAGATGTATGTATGTGTGATACAGTAGAAAAACCTTGTAGTCTATTTCTGTTCCACCCTTGTCTAATAAATTTTGTGGATTGTGGTAGCTGTTCATGGGGTCACTCTATGATTGAGATTTGAATTGACAGCACTGAATGGAAGGACGTGCCATTTGTCAAACATTAATATTGTGGATAGTTACTTGTAATGCAAAATTAAAGATGCCGTAGTGTTGATTCTCACCCCATCTCCAGATTTGAAATGTTTATTTTGTAGTGTTGCTAGCTAAGGTATGAAACTACCCAGAATTTCTGGTCAAGATATTGTGCATCATGTTTTGAGAATAATATCTAGTAAATTCAGGAAATAATACCGCAGCAAGTGTATACTAATATTTATGACCTTGACAGTGAAACTTGAAAGTGTACACCAGGACAAGTATAATTTTATGGTAGCTCTTATATTAGGTACTACTATACTTTAAGATTCATGAATGCTAATTTTATGCATTTTTGAGTTTGGTTGAAAAATGATGAAAGGAAGGAGAGAGCTGTTATACTTTAAAGCTGATTTTGTTTAGTATCTCCTCTTTCATTGTTATTTGTAAGTTTACCATGTGCACACATTATTTCATAAGTTTTATCTAAATTTGATGGGGCTACCTCTTAGAGTGCTGTTGATTTCTATTGGTTTCTTTGCTTCTTCTCATGCTGCTGTGGGGTATGACACATGCTAATTAATATATGACACACACTCAGTATATGACAAATGTCGTAAGATTATGACACATGCTTGTTAGTATATGACACACATTCATTAGTATATGACACACGCTCGTTAGTATATGACACGCTCGTTAGTATATGACATACACTCGTTAGTATATGGCACATGTTCATTAGTATATAAGACATGCTTGTTAGTATATCACACATCTTCATTAGTATATGAGAAATCCTTGTTAGTATATTAACCATGTTTGTTAGTATGTGACACCTTCATTACCATATGACACATTTTAGTATATGACACATGTTCATTAGTATATAACACACGTTCGTTAGTATATGACACAGACTTATTAGTATATGACACACGTTCATTAGTATATGACACATGTTCGTTAGTATATGACACATGCTTGTTAGTATATGACACGCACTCATTAGTATATGACACGCACTTGTTAGGATATCACACGCTTGTTAGTATAGGACACACGTTCGTTAGTATATGACACACATTTGTTAGCATATGACACATGCTCATTAGTGTGAAGATTGGATGAAGATAGGTGAAGGCTGCCAGTCTAGTCAGATAGAATTTTGGAGAAAATTTTGTCATCTGTAAATATTAATGTAAACCACAGGGTTGTCTTAAATTGTAAAAATAGTGTTACATGTGGAACTGAAAAAAATGTAACAACAGTGGACTCTACTGACCAAGTAAAGCATATTGTGACCCTTTGATGTAAACACAGCTCCAGCAAGTCTAGATGAAAGAATTCTTGCTATTCTTTTAAGGCCAGAGTTAATGGCCAGAATTTGCATGCATAAATGTCCTTTATTGCTCTGGTTTCTGCCCAAGGTGAAGAATGTAAATGTAGCTTCTGTTAGCCTGGGAAGCCAGGGAAGTGTGAAGAATGATGTAATGTGAACCAGGAATGTGATTTTAAAAACAGAAAGAATCAGAGAGCATTAAGCATTTTTGTCTTGACCATCCAACTCATCAGCACTGTCTTGCTCTATATGCAAGTTTATCTTGGACTTGTGTTTTCTCTTAGAAATAGCTAGGAACTAGAAAGATTAGACTAAGTGTTTTTCTGTGATGTCAGAACTGTACTACTGAATTATTTTAAGTATTTCTCTGTGATCTCTGAACTCTTGACTAGCACTGTGTAATAAAAAGTATTGTCTTGTGTTTTGACTATTTATTAAATATTTTTAAAACCCTTTCAACTATGGTTGTTTTTCTAGAGATAATTTAAGCTCTTTAGAGTATTTGTATGCTTTTGGTAAAATTGTACAAAGCCACTCTAATAGCTTTTGCCCTGGGCTATACTACCAATTGGATAATAATATTGCACAGTAATAATTGGGCACCCTTTTAAGGGCCTTTGTGTAGCTGATAAATATTAGTGGATGGTGGCAGCTGGTACTACTGTATAGTCTGGGAAAAAGGGGCACAGCTGGAGAACCTGTGCCAGCCTTCCCCAGGAGTGTCTGTGTGGTGCGTGTGTGTGTGTGTGTGTGTGTGTGTGTGTGTGTGTGTGTGTGTGTGTGTGTGTGTGTGTGTGTGTGTGTGTGTGTGTGTGTGTGTGTGTGTGTGTGTGTGTGTGTGTGTGTGTGTGTGTGTGTGTGTGTGTGTGTGTGTGTGTGTGTGTGTGTGTGTTTGTATGAGCTACTTGGGTAGGGACATGAAGCACTGGTTGGACAGAGAGGGTGCTCGAGGTTTTAGCTTATCCACTAGGCTGAGATCTGGACCCTATAGCTGTGCCAGTGGGGAGTCTTATTGGGGACCTGGAGAACATGGGAGCAACCAGCCCCAGACTGACTGTGATCTCTGTGTGCTGTTAAGGGAAATTGCACTTTACTGTGTGTATTTGTTATCCTTTCCTCCTATATGAGACGCCCCTCACTGGTGTTAATGGTGAGGATTGAGGCTCCTTGATTGCTGAGTCAGGGCATGGGCATCACATATTAATTGTTTGGCAGTGGTGGGATATCCACACCACATATTATATGGTTGGCAAATACTAATTGGCTTGTAGTGGTGTGGGTAGAGTGAATTCCTGTAGCTTGTGTTGAAGGTGTTTTGTACGCTAAATCAGCCATGCAGTGAATACTCAAGAGTTCAGATCACAATTGTTTTATTTCTTTTGTTAGCTTAGTTAGTCAAGGTGAGCAGGCAGTATGTCAGCAGAGGAGTATGGAAAGCTGACAAGGACTAAGGCAGACCTGATTGCAGCCTTGGTTACAGCTGCATCAGAAAACAGCAACCAGGAGAACAATCAGACTGGCAGTGGAGATATAATACCCTTGGAGAATGGACAGCTCAACCTTTCTGCAGAGGACTTAAAAATCCATCTGGAGCTAAAGAAACTTGAGTTGGAGGCCAGGCATTTGGAGATAGAAGCAGCTGAGAGACTGAGGAATCTACAGGCTGAGGAGAATGGGAAACTGTTATGCCTGGAAGCCGAGGAAAAGGAGCAGCAGTAGAAGCATGACAGGGAAATGCTGACTCTTCGCCAGAGTCATGGAGGTAATAGGGAAGGGAGTAACTGGACCCCAGAAGCACAAAAGGTCAGTAAATTTCTTCTGCAGTTTAAAGAGAGGGATAATTTTGATAGTTTCATTCATATGTTTGAGAGGGTATGCAAACAGTATAGTGTTGACCAAAGGGTCTGGGTATGGTTCCTGACCCCCCTACTCCATGGAAAAGCTGTAACTGTCTTGTCAAAAATGTCTGATGTTGCATGTTTTGATTATACTGCTGTTAAAAATCACTTGTTAGAATTGTTTAAGCTAAGTTAGCTAACATCTGAAACATATAGCAAAAAGGTTTGTGAGCATAGACACAAGGCAGATGAAAGT
Organism: Protopterus annectens; assembly: GCF_019279795.1. Classification (NCBI taxonomy): domain Eukaryota; kingdom Metazoa; phylum Chordata; order Ceratodontiformes; family Protopteridae; genus Protopterus; species Protopterus annectens. Next base: position 1,914,320,168 of record NC_056743.1, on the reverse strand, counting down.
GTATGTGAATATGTTGCTGCTGAGCACTTATTTCCATAGGTGAGTGAGTGGATGTCAGGTCACCACTTTTGAAGGGCTGGCAGACCTTTTGGTGAGGGAACAAGCCCTTAGCACTTTGCCTGAGGACATGAGGATCTGGTTAGCTGATAGACAATGTGCTACTTCAGATGAGTTGGGGAAGAAGGGAAACCAATACCTGGCAAGCAGAGCAACCCTGCACAGGAAGGAGACCCCCAGTACTGCTCATGGGTCTAAAGCAACCCATGGTGCGCAGCACAGACTGCCCCAACAGAATCTGCCAGTAGCAGGGGAAGCCACTAGTCCAGGTACATGCCCTGGAGCTAGGGTTAACTGTTTTGAATGCAGCCAGTGGGGCCACGTGGCATACAGGTGACCACAGAGGCAAGGTGGGGGACAAAAGGTGAGGGAGCCAGTAAGTGGGAAAGACAAAAAGCCAATAGTAGGTTGTCTTGGGACAACACGGGTACCAAACTACCACCAGAGGTTATATCCTATTGTAGTGAATGGCAAAGAGCCAATGCCAGGAGAGACACTGTCTCTGATATAATCATTGTAAAGCCTGCAATGGTTACAGAGGAGCACTACTTGCCTGGGCAGTCTACTCCAGTCAGGGCTTTAGGAGGGATCTCATTTCAAATACCTTTGGCTAGGGTTCACCTTGACTGGGAGGGTGGAAAAGGAAGCCAGCAAGAAGGTGTGTTTGAGGATATACCTGCAGATGTCCTAATAGGGAATGATTTTGATAGTGCAGTACCCTGTGCTTGTGCAGTTACACGCAGTCAGGATTGGAGACAAGCAGGTAAGTCTGGTAGCAGGGCAGACCCAGACAGACTGCATACTTGCAGCCAGGACTGCTGAGGTGGTTACTTCAGGGAGGGAGCTACCCTGTAGCAGTGAGACTGAAGGTGAGCCACAGCTGCTTGGTGGTACTGATGGTCCCTTGGACACAGTGACTGCAAAGGCAGAGGTGAGTAGTAGTACCCAGGCTGACAGTGAGGCACCACTGTCAAAGGATGCCAGACTTCCTGTGGAAGGGGAGCTGGGAAGGGTTACAAGGAGAGAGTTGAGACAGGCTCAGTTCTCAGACCCTACATTGCAAGGCCTGAGGCAGGTAGCTAGGGAGGCACCTGATTCTCAAGACAGGGGGGAATCTGTATACTGGGACAAAGGGTTACTATACAGAGAGTGGACCCCTGAGGGAGGGCTAGAAGGTGAGAGAGTACAGCAGTTGGTAGTGCCTAGAGCCTACTATCCAGCGCTTATAGGCATAGCCCATGATATTCCCTTTGCAGGTCATATGAGCATTAAACATACAAAGAGGCATATTATGCAGAACTTCTATTGGCCTGGAATTTCCAGAGATGTAACAGGGTACTGCAGGACCTGTGAGCAGTGCCAAAAGGTAAGCAGGGCAGGAGACAAGGTGAGAGCTCCTTTGATTCCTTTGCCTGTGATTGAGGAGCCATTTTAGAGGGTAGCTATGGGTACTGTGGGTCCTCTGAGTACCCCAAGTTCCATAGAGAAAAAGTATATCCTAGTGGTAGTGGATTATGCTACACGATACCCCAAGGCAGTGGCTTTGTCTTCCATTGAGGCAGAGAAGGTGGCAAATGCTTTGTTAGAGATTTTCAGCAGGGTAGGTTTCCAAAAAGAAATATTGACTGAGAGGTGCCAATTTCATGTCAGACCTGCTGGCTTGTCTGTGGAAGTCCTGTGGGGTGAAGCACATGAAGCCCACCCCTTACCATCCCCAGACTAATGGTCTTGTTGAGAGGTTAAACTCTATAATCAAGTCCATGCTACGGGCATTTGCAGATCAGTTCAAGAGGGAGTGGGACAAATATTTGCCCCATCTGCTGTTTGCTTATAGAGAGGTTCCCCAGGAATTCACAGGTTTTTCACCCTTTGAGTTGCTGTATGGGCATAGGGTGAGGGGACCTCTAGTTTTAATTTGAGATGAGTGGGAAGGTGAGTGCAAGTCTCACAAGGAGTCTGTTGTGGCATACATCCTAAACCTCAGGATAAGACTCAGGGAACTCATGGGGTTGGCCCAGGAGAACCTGGCAGAAGCCCAACAACAGAAAAAGGTGTGGTATGGCAGGAATGCTCGAGCTAGAGAATATGCTGTGGGGCAGCAGGTAATGGTCCCCATTCTTGTCAGACACAACAAGCTACAAGCAGCTTAGGAGGGACCCTACAAGGTGGTAGGAAAGGTAAGTGATGTTAACTACATGGTGGAACTGCTAGGTTAAAGGCAAGGGCACAAATTATACCATGTTGACATGATGAAACCTTATCATGATAGGGAGGCCCTTGTGCTGACCATTTGCAGTGGATTGCAGGAGGAGTCTGAGGGAGATCTTGGGACTGATCTCTTCAGTGAGGCTCGGACTGACACCTCAGTGGAAGGGGTAGCAATGTCCCAGCAACTATCTCCTACCCAGGTTCGAGAAATCCAAGCAGTGTTGCAAGAATTTGGGGACATGTTCACTGGGAAACCAGGGTGCACCAACCAGGGGCAGCACCAAGTGGATACAGGACCCCAAAGGCCTATTAGGCAGGTCCCTTATAGAGTGCCTGAGAGAGTCAAACAGATTCTGAAGGAGAAGGTACAGGAGGTGTTGGAACTAGGGGTGATTCAAGAGTCCAACAGTCCCTGGGCTTCCCCAGTGGTGCTGGTGCCAAAGAAGGATGGCAGCACCAGGTTCTGTGTGGACTATAGGAAATTAAATAGTCACACAGAGTCAGATGCTTACCCCATGCCTAGGACAGATGAGGCCCTAGAGCAGCTGTGTGGGGCTAAGTATCTTAGAACCATTGATCTTACCAAGGGTTACTGGCAGGTGCCCTTGACTCCCAGTGCTAGAGAGAAGTCAGCCTTTGTGACTCCTTTTGGCTTGTATGAGTTCACAAAGATGCCCTTTGGGATGAAGAATGCCCCAGCAACTTTCCAGAGGCTAGTAGATCGTATCCTAGCAGGAGCAGGAGGGTTTGCCCTTGTTTACCTAGATGATATTGCCATCTACAGCTATTCCTGGCCAAACCACCTTCAGCATGTCAGGGTGGTGCTGGGCAGGGTTGACCAGTAAGCCGAGCAAATGTCAGGTGGGTCTGGCAGAGGTCTCCTATCTAGGGCATAGAGTGGGGAGTGGTAAGATAAGGCCAGAACCTGCTAAAGTGGAAGCTATTCAGGCATGACCTGCACATGTTACTAAATAGCAAGTGAGGGCATTTTAGGGACAGCAGGATACTACAGAAAGTTCATCCCCAGTTATAGTACCATAGCTGCTCCCCTCACAGACCTGACAAGGAAGAACAGTCCGGATAAGGTATTGTGGACCCCAGCATGTGAGCAGGCATTCCAGAAGCTTAAAGAAGCTTTGGGAAGACCCCTGTGTTAACCAGTCCAGATTACAGCAAATAATTTGTTGTGCAGATGGATGCTTTGAACCATGGGGTGGGGGCTGTACTTAGCAAGATTTCTTTAGAGGGAGAAGAGAACCCAGTGGTTTATCTCAGTCATAGGCTCCAACCAAGGGATGAATGCTATGCAGCTGTAGAAAAGGAATGTCTAGCAATAGTGTGGGCACTGCAGAAACTTCAGCCTTATCTGCATGGAAGGAAATTCACTGTTATGAGAGATCACAACCCCCTAACATGGTTAAACAGAGCCAGCCAGCAAAATGCCAAGTTGCTAAGATGGAGCCTAGGGTTGCAAGCATATGATATGTCCATGCAGTACGGCAGTGGGATTAGCAATGCCAATGCAGATGGGCTCTCAAGACAGGGAATGGGGTAAGGTATACTCAGATAGACCTAACTCCCTCAAGCAGCATTTCTCAAGGGCCACTTGAAAAACTTGCTTGAGTTCTCCGGGGGGGGAGATATATGAAGACTGGATGAAGATAGGTGAAGGCTGCCAGCCTAGCCAGATAGAATTTTGGAGATAATTCTGTCATCTGTAAATATTAATGTAAACCACAGGCTTGTCTTAAATGGTAAAAAATAGTGTTACATGTGGAACTGAATAAAATGTAACAACAGTGCACTCTACCGATCAAGTAAAGCATGTTGTGACCCTTTGATGTAAACACGGCTCTGGCCAGTCTAGATGAAGGAATTCTTGCTACTGTTTTACGGCCAGAGTTAATGGCCAGAATTTGCATGCATAAATGTCCTTTATTGCTCTGGTTTCTGCCCAGATGGGAAGAATGTAAATGTAGTTTCTGTTAGCCTGGGAACCCAGGGAAGTGTGAAGAATGATGTAATGTGAGCCAGGAATGTGATTTTAAAAACAGAGAGAATCAGAGAGCATTAAGCATTTTTGTCTTGACCATCTAACTCATCAGCACTGTCTTGCTCTATATGTACGTCTATCTTAGATTTGTGTTTCTCTTAGAAATAGCTAGGAACTATAAAGATTAGACTAAGTGTATTTCTCCATGATCTCTGAACTCTTGACTAGAACTGTGTAGTAAAAAGTATTGTCTTGTGTTTTGACTATTTGTTATTAAATATTTTTAAACTCTTTCAACTGTGGCTGTTTTTCTAGAGATAATTTAAGCTCTTTAGAGTACTTGCATGCCTTTGGTAAAATTGTACAAAGCCACTCTAATAGCTTTAGCCCTGGGCTATGCTACCAATTGGATAATAATATTGCACAGTAATAATTGGACAACCTTTTAAGGACCTTTGAGTAGCTGATAAATATTAGTGGGTGGTGGCAGCTGGTACTACTGTATAGTCTGAGAAAAAGGGGCACAGCTGGAGAACCTGTGCCAGCCTTCCCCAGGAGTGTCTGTGTGGTTGTATAAACTCTTCTCAAAGTGTGTGTCTGTGTTTTGTATGTGTGTGTGCGTGAGTGTGTGTGTGTGTGTGTGTGTGTGTGTGTGTGTGTGTGTGTGTGTGTGTGTGTGTGTGTGTGTGTGTGTGTGTGTGTGTTTGTCAGCTACTTGAGCATGGACATGAAGCACTGGTTGGAAAGGGAGGGTGCTGGAGGTTTTAGCTTGCCCATTAGGCTGAAATTTGGACCCTATAGCTGTGCCAGTGGGAAGTCTTATTGGGGACCTGGAGAGCAAGGGAGGGACCAGCTCCAGACTGACTGTGATCTCTGTGTGCTCTTAAGGGAAATTGCACTTTACTGTGTGCATTTGTTATCCTTCCCTCCTATGTGAGATGCCCCTCACTGGTGTTAGTGCTGAGGATTGAGGCCCCTTGATTGCTGGGCCAGGGCACGGGCATCACAGCATCTTCACACGCACTCAGCTTTTCTCACCCTGGCACTTTCCAAGACATATTCACACAGACACAGACACAGACACACACACACACACACACACACACACACACACACACACACACACACACACACACACAGATGCACGCACATACGCACACACACACACACACACACACACACGGAGTTTCATTGTTTCATACTGTAGGTGTTTACTATGACCACAAGGGCCTTTTTAAGCCTAGCCATGCATCCCAAATCTTTGACAAGTTCTGGAAACCTCGATAAGTAAATTTACAAACAGGGGCCTGGGAGATGAACCATTTACAGGCTGCCTTTGTCCATTAGAGACATAGGTGCCAAGTCAGGGATGAATTTCCTGTTCCCCATTCAATTGTCCAAGTTACATGTGAATTGTGTTAGGGAGGAACTCTGCTTCACAAGAATGGGGAGCCTGTTCCAGAGATGGGGTAGTCTCTGGGATACATACCTATCTCTCCAGCAGAACCTATTTATATCACAGATAAGTTTTAAGTCTTTAGAACAGGTACTTCTGGTGACATTTGTTTTGAAGATATGCAAGAGGTCCATCAGACTGGGGTCTGACAATAGTGTGTATGCCAGACATAGATCTCTCAACAGCCTGTAGGAGATAGAATACAAGGATAGGGCTTTAAGGTGGTCTGCATAGGACATGTTACTTATTCACTATATTATTTTACTGAGGAACCTCTGTGGATGTTCTAATTTATAATTGTTGGATATGCCTGGTTAGGTACATACCAAAGGGGCACTGTACTCAATGATAGGTCTGATGAATGACAAATACAGTGGAACAATGACTTCCTTGGACCTAAATGCCACACATCTGTTTATAAATTGATAAATCTCAAAAAATACTAGGTAGAGGACTGGTGACATGTATGCTTTGGGGTATGTCTGCTAGGGACAGGGGGGTGAAGTTTGTGGCAAATCTGTTTGTTAACAGGTTGGTGATGTCCTTAGGGTCAGTATGAGTGGTACTGTCCACTACTAGTTCATCACAAAGTTGGGCTTTCCCTTTTAGATTTCTGACATAGCTAAAGAATGCCTTGTGATTATCCTTGGCTAGGGATGCTAGTTTAGCTTCATAATTGGCTATAGAGGACTTTACAAGATAGCTAATTTGCTTGTTCAAGCTGCAGATGGTGTCCTTCCTCTGCTGAGTCAGTTCCCTCTTGTTCTTAGACATTAGTTTGTACCACTTGTATAACCTATTGATGCTTGGTGCCCACCAGGCTGGCTTGTTTTTTGAGAACTTTGTTTTGATCCATTCAGGTACAGCTGAGTCTATACATATGTATAGGTACTTATACAGGGCATTTGAATACACCTCTGTATAGGGGTCATTGTTGACAGGGGGAGCAGGGGTTTGAAACTATTTATGCCATCAGTTAGGAGCCTATAGTTTGCTTTGGAGGCATTTTTCATCCTTTTTGCTCTGAACTGAGAAAAAAATAGAAGCTGACTTTGAGCACATGTGGCTCTTACTTAATTCAAAAAAGACTAAACTAATGTCCTTCACAAGTAACTGTCACTCAGCAAAAAAAAAAAAAAAGACTTCACTGTCATGTTATCAAACAGCAGTAACCCTGAGCTAGTTCTTCCTACTGAACTGTTAGGCAGATGAGAATGTAATATATGATCAACACTTAACATACACAATCAACAAAAACCCATAAAAATTAGATCAACTTCACAGAGCAGGTGACTATGATGGAACACTGCTACAACAGCTACATTTGCAGCAGGGCTCCCAAATACATACCAACACTGCTCAGACATCAGACAGCGTCAGTGGCTAGAAGTACCATCCTCATCATCATCAACCCCTAATTCCCATTTTCTACACTAGGGTCAGAGTGTCATATCAATTGCCGCATTCTTTCTCGATTCAGTGCCACTCTCCTACCTTTTTCGATGGTCATGCCTGACTGTCACAGGTCTTCTCAAATGCAGTCCATCATCTGTTTGCTGGTTCTCCTAATTTCTTCTTGTGTTCTTCCCGTCTCTCCCAGATCTTCTTCACCAGATTGTCTTTGCTTTCCTGCACATGTGCCTGAACCACTGTAATCTGTTTTATTTGACCTTCTCTGTAATTAGAGCACCTTGGGCTTCTGCTCTGATGTCCTCATTTCTTCATCTGTCCCACAGTGTGCATCATACCACCCATCTCAGGCACTTCATCTCCATCACCTCTAGCTTCCTCATCTTCTCAACATTCACTGCCCAGGTTTCTGTACCATGCAGTAGTACTGGTTTAATCACTTTTTGCACACTTTACTTTTCTGTGTCTTTGGCATTCTTCTGTCAGCCATTGATTTAATCATATTAACTAGAACTACCAAACTGCCTAAAATTCACAAAGCTGAAAACAGCTCACAAAATTGTCCACCAACATGAAAAATACTCCTCTTTTGTATTCATTATGAAATGGCATTCATCTAGCAAAGATCTTTAATGAAAGGATACAAGCCTGGCCAATACACATAAATCAACCAACACATCTGGCATTGCACTTTTCTGCAACTGTATCTCTAAAATGAAGAATAAAATTCCTTACACTTAAACACCGTGACACCCATGCCACCACTTAAACACCATGACACCCATGACACCACTTAAACACCGTGACACCCATGACACCACTTAAACACCGTGACACCCGTGCCACCACCACAACCTTCCCAGCGGACTGTCAGTGCTTTTCCTATCCAGACTAACAACTTTTTTTCCTTATATCCTAGCCTACAGACTCACTTTGCTCAAGATCCTAGAAATCCAGTTAGGGCTCTAAAACTTTACACCAATTTATTTTCCTTCTTTTAACCAATGCATCAGCATTTTTGGTGTATATAATTCTTACACACAACAGTTTCTCACTAGGACTTGGTTTGCTCCCACAGAATCGTGTACCAATATTACTTTTCCAATGCCCATCTTTTAACCTATGCACAATTAACCTATACTCAAATATTTTTCTTTGTAAAGTTTCAATGTCATATCTGGCCCTTTGTCAAATGATATGTTGTATATTTTCACTTTGATATGTTGTCTGTATGACTACAATTTCTCAAAGTGCCTTATATTTATCAAGTTATTTTGTGATTTCTTTGTAGCTGTAACTCTTCTCTTCAGAATTATTTATCTATGCTTATATACTGATATTAATATTTTTCTGATACTAAAATTTTTTTTATCTTTGTTTCTTAGACTTTATTTCCTCTATGTATTTTGTTAATAAAGTAACACTCATTGTTTTGTTTCTTGCTTTTTCTAGAGCTCTTATTCCCAGGCCTTCTCTGAAAAGTGGATTTTCATGTTAACAAATATAACTAAATAAATAAATATACTTGGTTCAGTCATTCAGAAACACTGTCCATTTATTGCATGAACTGTTAGTAATTAGATATAGACAGTTTATATGCGCTCATCCTTTTTTTAATCAAGAATGATACATTGGCTTGAGAAAAAAAATGTTTAGCATACTTTCTCATTTAGTTATATTTTCCATGTTTTATAGTTTACTAAAGGGTTTCATATCTATTGTAGCCACCAATCCATCCACTTAAGCATGGGACTACTTTTGATAAAGAACATTTTTAACATAACATTAAAATAAAATTTGTCACTCACTGGTTATTCTTTAAGAGATAAATTTCCAAAAGTACTCAAAAACAACACCTTTAATCTATTTAGATTCAAATATAGAGCTTTAAAAATCTAAAAATAAAAAGTCCCAGCTAAAATGATTAACTGACTAGTGGTTCTTTAGCTTGGTTTTTCTGCACAAATACTTGCATTTGCCACTGTTCTAGCTCTGTGGCATTTTATACACAGTGGCTCTTGTAGCAACATTACAGTTATGATGTCATCTGGGATAAAGTAAATAGTATAAGCAGTAAGAAGAAACTGCCTGATGATGTCACAGTTATTTACTAGCGGTGTGCAGGGCTTCTTATTTGTCAATAATAATGCATCTCTGCAATAACCACAGTGAATATGCAAAGATATGTGCAAGCATCCCATTATCAAGACATTATGGGATATATGCAAATAAGCGGGGGTTTTGGAAGAGGTGAAGAAAGTGAAGTAAAGACCACTGCAGTATTTGGAGGGGTATTTCAAGCATTTTTGTTGTAAAATGTTACATTTCCGTCTTATATCAATAAGTATTCGGTTTGCCTCTATTAGATTATCTTTTTCAAGGTCTTTGTTTTCTTTTTGCTTTTTTTATTTCCAGATAAACTTGGACTCGCATACCAGAGAGCAGATCATCGCGGATTTGAAAAGCCCCACCTTGTCATGTTTCGATGTGGCACAAAAGCGAATTTACAGCCTTATGGAAAAGGATTCATATCCACGATTCCTGAAATCCCAGATGTACCTAGACCTGGCACAGCAAACACACTGAAAAAAATGTCGCTGATGCTCCTTGCATCCACAAGTGGCCTTCACTGCTGGCTGAACAAAGTACATTTCTTGAAATGAATGACACAGTTGCCAACACCAAAGGACAAGTCTAAAAGAGTAAACTTATATCTATCAAGTCCACTGAACTAACTTCCAAAAAATCTACATGACAGACAGGTTTCATGCCAAAAGGAAAGAACCTTGCTTTTGACCTTTGTTCATATATTAGCAGCAGGATAACTGGAACAGATACATGAGGATTAATGCCGATACAGAGAATACACTAAATAAACAAAGTCAAATAACAATCATTAAAACAAACAGTCTCAAACAGTGCTCAACAAGACATTCTGAAGATAAAGTCAAGTTCCCAGAAGTCTGACATGGTCATACTAACGTACTAGTAACCTAACACAGCTAGCAATGATCCAGACCGCATTTCCTAAAATCTTTCACAAAGGGTGACTACCACAGTCAGCCATGTTTAGTACTAACAGTAGCAATAGCTTTATGCCACCTGTAGCCAATAGAAGTTTCTGGAATGTGAGTAGTGAAACCCAATGACAAAAGAAAAGGCACTTATAATGGCAACTAATACTGATTTTGCCGTGTAAAAGCTGACTATGTAAGGCAAAGGTGATCTGTAACACAACCTCTGAAGTTCAAGCTTGGAACAATGACAACTGCTAAATTATGATGTAGCCAAGAATTACAATGCATTGCAAAAGTGCTAGTTAGTGGTGAAACCAGTGTACCTAACAGTGATGTCATAGGTTGAACCACTGTGCAACCTGAAGAGCCAGAAACTAAATAATCTGCAAAATAGTGGCCAGTGACCAATCCAGGGCCCTGTTACTTGTGAATAATATAGCCAGTGACCAATCCAGGGCCCTGTTACTTGTCAATAACAGGAAACCTGCAATGCAGCTGTGAGGACAGACACTGGCCAAATGTATATGGAACAACAATAGTTAGTAATAAAATGGTGTGCAATAAAGAGCAGACAATGAACAAAAGTATCTGCAACAATAATGTATAGTGATTAATGTAGTGTGCAATAAAGGCATCTTTGAGCAAACACTTCTGCAAAAGTAATAAACAGATACATAGTGATCAAACCAATGTGTAATCAAGGCAGTGACTGAACAAATGTATATCTAACAATAATAACCAGTAACTAAATTAGTGCATAATAAAGTCATTGACTTAAGACATGTCTCTCTGATAATAGCAGGTAGTCTTTGTTTTTTTTGTTTTTTTGCTTTGCTTTGATTGCCTTTATCCATTTAGGCTCCACACAGGTGTTCAGTTGAGTCATTCCCTTCCCAGGCCACAGGTGTGGTAGTCCTTGGTTTATTTTGTTTCCTTGAGACAAGGGTCTAGCACTGGGAGTGGTGCTGTCATGTAGGACTGGCTTTTTCCACCTAAGCCAAACACCTCCCCCTGTGTGTGTGCCCTTGGTAATTAAGGACTGGACATGCCATGGGCCTTAATAAGAGCATACCACTGACTTTCACAAGTGGTATAACTTTTCAGAAGAGCCCACCCCCACCCAGAACACATGTCCACACTTGATCTGTTGGCTCCACCAGGAATTTTAAGATGGAGATTGCACTCAAGGCATGGATGTCCAACCCCCACCGCCGAATCACCTTATCACTTTTCTCTCTTCCCCATCATGAGCCCCTCCAGGACCTGTGAAAGTAACAGAAACCTGGAGAGCTAGGTCATAGCTGGGGCCTTGTCTTTTAACTACATGGAGCTGGCATATGTGACAACCAGTGACCAAACAATGTATGTCAGAGAACCCAACCAGTTTGTGTGACAGGGTGTCAGGGGTTTCCAATTCAGTATGTACTGGTGACACCCAGTGACCAAACCTCTAAGAAACAAATGCAGTCAATGACAACAGGATGTGAAGGAGTGAGTGCATCAGATCAATCTGTGCTGATGGAATTAACTATACAATTAATTTAAAGTTCTTCTATTTGTTCTGTTCTTTTGTCTTGATAAGTGGTACTCCTGGGGAAAGAGTTTTAGTAATGTAATATGTAGGGTTAGGGTTAAGCTTCATCCCCCCCCCATACCACCTTACTCATGTGTGTTAAACCTAACCTTGGATATTA